>NC_068359.1:15669317-15775317 GCF_020536995.1 Dreissena polymorpha | reverse complement strand
ATGAATCATTGCGCGATGGAACACAATTTATAAATCAAGCTGACAGTATAGTAACTTTTTTTTAATTATGTGTAATTTAATTCGCATCTCTCCCTTAACTCGTTCAATGACACGTGAACTTATATCAATTATAAAACATCACGTGCATCATTAAATATTTTTTTTTAATTATGAAAACTTATATGTTCTACATGGTTTTGTTTAGTTTTTTTTCTCAACCAGAGAGACATTATAAAACATTGTTATATATAAAGCGCTTTACTTTTCTACTTTACATAAAGATATATCGATTTTTTTGTTCAGTGTACGTGCTTGACATATTTATAAAAAGGCAGTGTTTATTTTTGTAATAAAATCGAAAATTGACATTTAATTTGATGCAATCCACATTGTTTAGCGGCCAAGCGCAGTATTCCGCTCTCGGCGGCCGATGGTGTATTGCAATATATACAATGAATAGCTGGGTTTCTGACATAATTTCAATCGTTTTGTTGACGCGGAAGTGCTTTTTGGTGGCCAAAAGTACTATTGTTCCCTTTATTTAAACCTAAATCAGTATTTTTTTACACTTGAAGGTTTGTACAGCGGGGATTTCGGTACCGGCGCGGGTTTATGTGCTTGTTAAGAATTACCGAAATCCCCGCTAAGAGGCAACATATTATCCTGATTTATGCTTTGATTAAACATTGATAACTAAATTGCAAAAGTGTATAGCATATTGTAAATAAGGTAGTACGATATCATTTGTTTCATCAGATTTGTTTGGAAAATACTTTCTGAAGACTTATTATTACTATGTCATGTTATATTTACATATACTTTTGTGTAACCAATGTTTTAAATGTACATTTTACCTTTTTTACATTCGTTTACACATTTTTCACATTAATAAACTATTTAATAATGGAAAAATATTCTGATAAGAGTGTTTAAATGATTAACACTAATATGATTGTGTACAAATCAACATTAATGCAAAGCCAAAACCCAAACATAATGACATATAGACCCTTTAAGGCGTAATATGGGGGATTGGCGTAAACATGGGTGATTTCGGCTCTGGGCGTACGAATGTAGCAGTACCGAAATCCCCGCTAATTATTTTCCAAAAGAAGTAACCGAATGGGAGATAATACATGTCACTGGTTGCTAATGAAAAAAAAACACTATAATAATTTTGTTGACACTTGAAGGTTTGTACAGCAGGATTTCGGTACCGGCGCGCGTTTAAGTTCTAGTGTTGAATTACCGAAATCCCTCTGAGCGGCAACTTAATGCTGTCAAGAGTGCTTAATAATTAAAATTAATATCATTTTTTTGCACCTTAACATTCATGTGAAGTCAAAAACCATTCATACCGATGACCTATTGACCCTTTAAGGCGTAAATATGGGGATTTCGGTACTAGGCGGGCGAATGTAGAATTACCGAAATCCCCTTTTCATCATCGCACATTAGTGTAACATAAATTTTAACACAATATATGTAGGGAAACTCATATGATTCGCGTAATGTGAAAATGATTATTATGCTATAATTCGACCACGAAACTTGACGTGACTTAATACCGGACATTATGGAATGGAGCTACGCTTGCCGTATTTGACATAAGACCCATTTTCGCAAATTATCTTATCAATGCTTATATGAATTTGATTGCTATAATCTAATGCGTATTCGACACGGAATTATTGTCAAGGTTTTTCATTTTGTCAATATTTATCATAGCAGGGGACATTGCTGACATCAATATGGATACTGTTTTCATTTTCTGTCGAGAAATGATATGACTTATTATCAAGATTATTTTATAGTACGGTAGCGTTCTCTTCACAAGTGAGATTTATTTGTACTGGTAAATTGCTCTTATACTCACCATTCGGACTCGACGATCGGCTCGAATAAAAATGTTAGTCGCTTAAAAGTACAAATTCATCATATTGAGCACGATTATTATTATTATTATTATTATTATTATTATTTTTATAAATATTATTATTATATAGCTTTTAGAAACTTATACCTTAAAAAAAATCCCATTGGAAAAAAAATCCCATGGGAAAAAAAATCCCATGGGCTAAAATAATCCCATGGGAAAAAAATCCCATGGGATTTTTTTATTATTTTAAAACACGATATAACGCGTTGAAATCGCGAGAAATGCTCATCATTTGTTAAAAGGTAGTGTTTCTGAAGGTTACATGAATAAATCTCTAAAAATCAGAAAAAAATCCCATGGGATTTTTTTTTCCCATAAAAAAATGGGATTTTTTTTCTATCAAAGTAAATTGAACGAAAATAAGCACAAATGCTTTAACAATGCTTAAAATCGATAACTAAGCACAAACGAACGTGTTTTATGTTTTTGAAAATCCCATGGGATTTTTTCTCCCATAAAAAAAGCTGGAGAAAAATCCCATGGGAGAAACCAAAATTCCCATGGGATAATGAAAAATCCCATGGGTAATTACAAAAATCCCATGGGAACTCCAACTTTGCTAATAAAGTTCATAGTGAAGAAAACGCATTTAACAAGCAAAAATAACCAATTATTAATCACAAGTTAGACTTTTATCTTATACTTTATCACAAATAAGCAAACCTTCAAGAAAAAGGGTACTTAAGTTTGCGAAATTTCGGTTTCGCAAAGTTTTTCCGGTGGCCGTTTTACAAGATTTCAAAGGGAAGCTGGGGTCGATTGGCGAAATTCAAAATGTGTGCATGCCATAAGTAGTATACAGTGTAATATGTTTCAGATAAAGGGATTGATACAGCGGCTACTTGAGGTGAATGATGGCTTGCTTGAAATAGCTGGCTCAGAGACCGATAACACAACCAATAACTTCGTCCGAGGCGCAAACTGTTCTATTGACGCTTTTGAGCAAAGCCACTGGGTGTCCTTGAAAGAGGTCGAAGATCTGCCATCCTATTTGAAACAGAAAACCGAGGTCATAAAGCGACGCTCTTAACAATGGTTTGACTTAAGAAAGCAGTATTTACTGACTGGTAGCAAATTATATGACTATTTAGGTCTAGATACTCTTAAAGCTCTTAATAGATGAGCTTAAGAACCCGTCACATGAGAATGTGCCTGTGTCTGCTGAGGTCCAAGCCAGAATGGATCATGGTACAAAATCGGAAATAAATGCTGTTGCCACGCTGACTGGTAAAGTTCAACCAGTATTTTTTTCCGATGATGAAATATATCGAGGAAGGGTTTCACGAGATATCAAATGATGTCAGCGTTTTGGTATCGCCTGATGGAAGCATAGGGCATATTGAATAACATGAACAAGATGTACCTATCCGTTACAGCGCATGCGAGTTCAAGTGTCTTGTTTGAATTAAATATTGTACTCCTGTACACTATGTTATCCCATCTAGGTAAGTGATGCAATCATAAATATATATGAGCGTTGTTCTGAGAAAACTGGGCTTAATGCATGTGCGTAAAGTGTCATCCCAGATTAGCCTGTGCAGTCCGCACAGGTTAATCAGGGACGACACTTTCCGCCTAAACTTGATGTTCGGTAAGGAGGGACTTCGTTGAAGCTTGAAATACCATAAAGGCGTAAAGTGTCGTCCCTGATTAGCCTGCGCGGACTGCACAGGCTGATCTGGGACGACGCTTTACGCACATGCATTAAGCCCAGTTTTCTCAGAACGCGGCTCATATGTTGAAATATGTACGTCTAAATTGTAACTTATACGTATGATTTTACGATATTTTCCATAAGCGTCTCGTGTTTAGTTAGCTGGAAACCAAACGACAGAGATACAATTAGAAGTTTTGGACTTTAAATGAGTGTGTTTTTAGGTCCACAACTTCTTATTGTACAAATATTCCTCCATCGCTAGGTTTCCACATGACTAGACACAAGACGTTCTATGGAAAATATAACAAAAAACTTACGTAGGAGTAACGTATAAATCTAAACACCTCTAATGTTTTGAAATATCTAGCGGGGTATCAATCATTCTGTGAACATTTTAAAGGTAGATCTAAAAACAAATTAAGGTGACACATTTATGCGGTACATATAAATATGTACATATGGATAAACATTCTCAAATGACCGTAAACTTTATAAATATATATGTTTTGGTAATATGCTGCATATTTGTTTTTATTAGTCAATTAATGTTACTCTTTCAGTGCTGGAACCGATTTTTAATCGTCTTTGCAAACCGTTTTATCCTGATATTTTGATAGTTTTTTTAAATGAAGAAAATTTAAAAATTCAACAGACGACATTTAAGCCGACAGCAAGTTTCCCAGCATACAAAGGAATAAACCTCAAGTTTGTGTACAACAATCAATTGTGGTACAGCCCAGCTTGCTCGAAAAACGTGTAACGAGATCGCTTGCATTAGAAGTTACAATTAAGTGACACTAATATTCATATCCTATTTAATTGGTGAAAACGAATCAGTTTGTATCAAGAGAATTTTTTTGTTGGTTTCAGGTACGTACCTCAAGTTCTTGCCGAGATGGCTTGTATGAATATTACGACATTGATTTATCTCTGTTGGTCGTCCGAAAGTTCAACGGTATTTCGGTAAGAATTATATTTGGAGTAAATAAGTTTTTGTCGTATCCAGGATCCGATTCCAGAGATGGGACATGGGGCGTTTGTGTCTACTGTTTGCTTGATAAGAAAAATAAATAATAAAATATAAATAGGCTTGATTAAACGTCGCATATAATCTTCAAGTAACATTATCTGTAACAGATATTGTGCGACCAACACGGTATCCACTAACGAATACTTACCTGACTGCTTCAATTTATCTTCCTAATGCTACCCATTTAATGCTGAGCGTGAAGCATGGGAGCCACTAGTACCATTTTTCACGACTTTGATATGTCGCGGCTGGGGATCGAACCTACGACCTCCCACACTCGAAGCGGACGCTCTACCACAAGACTATCGAGACGGTTAAGAAATGTCAGTATATAGTTATGCTGGTCTTTGATTGCATATGTTTACAATTATTAAATGTGCATCAGAGTCGGAAAATGTATATATTAAATATGGAGCAAAAATATCCGCTCATGCCTCTCAGTGCACAAATAACCACGTTACAGACAATATATCAATACAAATATAACGTTAAAACAGAGGGGTTTTCGTCTGCTATCTTCTCATGTCCCAGTGTAATACAAATACTTTAGAAACACTTGACGCTCACTTTCAAAAGAAAGTAGATCAATTATATACATGTATGAAATACCCAGCGTATTCAATATCTTCAGCTTATCCGAAAGTATGAACTAGTGATTATGTAGATGAAGAACAGTAAGCTTTATTAGTATGTGGAAACGAAAACAAAGCAATGTCGTGTCCTTTTATCTCGTAATAAAGTATGCTTGGAGAGAAAAAGAAAAGTGTCCGGTACGTCATACTGTCTGCTTGATAGTCTGAATCTAATATGCATAATGGTGTTACCGATCGTGGAAAGTAACTTAATTAGCTCGGCTGTTTTCGGAGAAAACAAGAGGTAGTGTCATAGCCAGCTCGTCGTCCGGCGTCCGCCGCCCGCCGTGCAAAGTGCTTAAACTTTAAAATTGGCTCTAAAATCAAAGTGCTACCACCTGCAACTTCGATTCTTCATATATAGATGCACCTTGATGAGTTCTACACGCCACACCCATTGTTGGGTCACAAGGTCAAAGGTCAAGGTCACTGTGACCTCTAAAAATTTATGACAAGCTTTCATTTATTCAAAACTGCACCCGCAGCCGAGCGTTGGCATCCGTTATGCGTTGCTCTTGCTTTTATGTGTTATCACAATGAAGACATGTTTTTACTATTTGGGCAATTTATTTTAAGGTTTCATTCCATTCCAGGGTCTCATTTGACAAGGAGCTCTGGAACTTGATAGTGGACGAGGCTCAATCTTGGCGATTTAAAGATAAAAACCAGATGTTCTGAACGTTCAAAATGTATCAAAGCTAAGATAGAAGATTTTTAAACCAACAACACGGAGTTCATTTGCGAGGTCGCATCATTGCGCGGTACCAATGAAAAAATGTGTCAAACCACTGTCGACACGCCCTACCTTTTTTGTGGGTGTTTTAGATGAGAAACAAGTACAGGAAGATATGTGAATATGACGTTAAATTCCTTATCAAGCGCGCTACATGAAGCATATGAACTTAACAGGAAGAAAGCAACATAATCACTTGTGCGGCTCCTTAGTGACTCAGATCGAAAATGGAATGCCGAGGTACCCAATTCAGTGCCGGTAGCTTACGCATTAACGGGTTACAGCCTCGGTACCAAAACAATGCGAAATATTCACGATCACATCCTTCAACTTTGCCATGAAAATAACGTGAAAGTAGTATGTAGTTGTTTTGATGGGCAATGGATCGGATTAGCCACAAGAAATGCAGAAAATATACCATTAACAATGATACAAATGCAAAAGGACGTGGAAGAAACCGCATCAAAAACGTCACGTAGTGCTATTATACAGGATCTGATAAATACCCCTATCTTAAAAGATGTGAAAATTGAAGAAATCATAGAACGGAATGTGCAAAATGGATCTATGGTTGTCCATTATAACGTTCTGAGTAGAATGATAGAGTCAGCAAAAAGGTCTACCACGAAACGTAAGGAAGACAAGACAAAGCCTACCAGTGCTGTAGAGAAATCAAAGCTCCCAGTTGATGCACTTGATTCGCTAACGGATGATAATGTGTTGCAAGACAGTTTGGAAGCTGACACAGTGGAAACCAATTCAGAGTCTACAAATGCGCATGAAACCGAGAATAATGACGACACATTAGTCCCATAAAATGAACGAACTTTTGATCAATCTACGTCACAGACCACTCACAGTGTTTCTGAAACAGTATTTAAAACATCCTCATTGACTTAAAGTCAAATACTAAACCGTCTGTTAAAAATATGGCCTGAAACGAAGACAGTGCACGATCGATTTAAAGAAGATTATTTCGCACACAATTGGCCTGCACAAACTGATGAATAACGAACTCAATGTGAAAATCAATAACATGCAGCGAATTCAAGAACAGTCTGGAGTGTTCCTTCGGAAATCCTGGAAGTTATCTGAGAAGGCCAATGGTATAGCTAAACTTTTAGGCATGGGTTCCAGTGAAGTTGTAAGAAAAAAACACACGGTTAAACAGGTTTTCTCACTGGAGGAATGTGTTGCACGTGCCATTACATCGAATTCAAGGATTGTTCCAAAGAGCAAGCTACATTGTGTGTATGCAGCTTTCATTTTTGAATCTGAAAGAAAAAAGTGGGTTGACAATGGTCCATTTCAGGAATATACACACATAGAAAATGTTGGCGAAACAACATGGTTTTCTGTTCATGAATACAACGCCTCTAGAAACAAATACGAACCAAAGTGTCGTGATGCACACCATCTTTTAGTTAATTCAGGAGCTAAAGTGTGTAAAGATAGTGTAGATAATTTTAAGAAAGAAGCATGGCATAATGTGGCAGAGCAAAATAGTGATATACTGAATAAATCATTAGTGGTTGACTTGATTGACAAACAAAACAACGCATACGCATTGAAAGTATTTTCATTCGAGGTTGAAAATGAAATGAGAAAACTTAAGTTTTATGAAGAAGCCAAGTTCTGTAACATTATTCGGTCATGGTACGAAGCGGAAGATAAACCTGGTATTTCAGAAATAGAACGAACCAATAGACGTCTGAGGATAAAAGACTATCTTCTTAGTGGTGTTGACTTCGAGGTATTCCCAGCTTTTGGGAAATACGTAAAGGGGTTCCACAAAGTATGGTTCGAAGGTATACTACAATGGATTGACACAACACTTCAGCTTTATGTAACTGCGGGTTCTTACAATCAAAGATCTGTCTCGTAAATGAGAATTTGTTTGGAGAGTTCAGCGAAATGGAGCCTACCAGACTGGGTTGTCCAAAGGCCATTGCAATACCTCGTCTCATGGCGTATGTTACAATAATTCTGCATTACAGATGTGATCCTTCAGACAGGTACACTCGACTTTTTAACGTTGATGTGATCTTTGTCGAATTATTGTTAATCTTTGTATATGCATATAGGAGCCAAGCTTCATGAAAATTTTTGCTCAGTGCCTCATCATGATTTACCTTTTTGACTAAAGATTGTGCACCGTTCATAGGGTATTCAGAGATCTGTAACTTATGTGCATGTCCATGCATCTCTATGATCCTCGAATAAAGACATTGTTATTAAACCTGCCTACATGAAATGGTCATGCAATATGTTCAAATATTCATTTTCTACTCTCAAGATTAATGCAATTTAATGTTGATTCAAATAGGCACTCGTGTCCAATTATTATCTCTAGTTTGAAATATAATACTTATATGATAATATGATTTTCAGCATTTAGCTTCGTTCATTCCAGAGTATTTCACATGAACACTACACGGAAGTCCGTATACCAGAGAGAACCGATCCTGACCAGTACATCTTGGAGCCAAGACAACAGCAACATAGACGAATTCATACAGACAAGAGGAGCGTCCATGAAGTCGACAGTTATTGCTTTACGGTAAATAAGCTTTACATCATTCTTTATAAAACGTAGCTTGTTAGACACAAGAATGTAGATCCGCTGCAATAACGGGCTAATTATTAACTGTTCATTCACAAAAAGCATCTATTATAATTATAAGTCTTGAAAAAATATTTTCATTAATGTAACTATGGGCTCAATCTGGATTGTGAATATAGAAAAACACATTGTAAACTGTTACTTAATAGGTTTATTTACAAACTGAATATAGTAAAACACATTGTAGACTGTTACTTTACAGGTTTATTTACAAACTTAATATATTAAAACACATTTTAAACTGTTACTTAACATGTTTATTTACAAACTGAATATAGTAAAGCTCATTGTAAACTGTTACGTAACAGGTTTATATACAAACTGAATATAGTAAAACACATTGTATACGGTTACTTAACACGTTTATTTACTAACTGAATGTAATAAAACATATTGAAAACTGTTACTTAACAGGCTAAATAACAACATAATGAGTCGTTGGGAGAAAACTGGGCTTAATGCATGTGCGTAAAGTGTCATCCCAGATGTGCCTGTGAAGTCTCCACAGGCTAATCAGGGACGACACTTTCCGCTTAAACTAGATTTTCGGTTAAAAGGGATTTCCTTTAAACGAAACATATCATTACAGCGGAAAGTGTCGTCCCTGATTAGCCTGTGCGGACTGCACAGGCTATTTTGGGAAGACACTTAACGCACATGCATTAAGCCCAGTTTTCTCAGAACACGGCCCAAATGGACAATGGTTGGCGGCATGTACAAATCAAGCGGGCAATCAGGGCCCTATACTCGCTCACCTGTTTTTCTTACGGCCATATTGATCATTGAAGCAAAACATTTGAGCAAATTTTGGAACAGGTTCAGTCAAGGTTTACTGGCCATGTGGGGAAATGTTATTTCATTCCTTTAAGTGATATGTGAACATCTAGAGGCATGCAATAACATTTTTCCACATCACCAGTATATAGAGTGACACGGATAAGGTATCGTTTGATGGATAACTGTTGACGACTGACCGTGACTGTTGACCGTGAAAATTCGTAAGCGATTAATAATAAACACAAATTACATGAAAAGTATCACAAATATTAAGACATGGCAATCATATACAAATAACTAGTATAGTAAATACAGTTGCAAAAACACACTTGTGTATCCAGCAAAAACAGAAGAAAATGATTGGTATTTACAAACAGTAATATATTAAATAAACGTAAGTTACATAAACATTTTTTTTTATTTTAAATTGTTCTGCTTTTTATATGTATGTCTACTTTAAAAATAATGATATTGCACTTATTATCACACATATGCTTTAAATCCTTCATCTAATGTCATGTAAGCAAAGGCATCCTGATCTCGTTGCATACATATGAATATATGCATTTTTTTTGGTACTATTCATGTTGAGAAACATGTCGTCTGCTGAGAAGGTCCTTTGCTTTATGTTTAGTATGATCGTGAAATTTTCAGAAATAAAGGATCCCTGCTCGAGTGGTTATAAACCCCCTCCAAACTTGATTCTATAACATTTGGAACATATTGTTTTCTTTATAGTGATCATGAATTCGACAAAAAGAAAAGGTCAAGGAAGAAAAGGACTTCCAAACGCAGTGATGTGTCAAAACCGCTGGCAGTTGCTAGAGATGTGGAACCGATACACAGGCACCATTAAAGCGACGAAAGCAAGATCTTGCCGGCGACCCAATTAGGAATTAACTTAGAGGAGCCAAATACGTTGTTGCATAAGTTTTTGAAAACGGCTTACATTTATAAAACTTTACGTTTACAATAATCCAGTAGACCTTTTCGAGGTGATAAACTTATAACGTTATTAAGTTATCAGAAGTTTGTAGACTTTTATATATCTACGTACTATTGTCACATACTCGTTGTGAATTTATTGAAATATAATCTTTCACCTGCATAAAGATTTCTTGAAAAAGATTTTTTTTACAGAATTTAATGAAGTGGTACACCTGATTTACCGGAAAGGCCGGAATCTTTATGTTTCACTGGAAAACGTTGAATAATGAGGGAGGTCATACGTATTTTCCCGACTTTGATTAATATTTTAAAAACTAACTATTGACATTTTGTTAATTAAAGTACATTTTTTAAGATAATCGAATTTTGAAGTGAAGAAGTGAATAATTGAAAATAAATATACTGCCTCGTTTTTATTATTGTAAAATAACTTCTGTAATAAATCCCTTATTTCATGACATCGAATATAATATCCTCTAGATATTCAACATGCAAGAGTCCAGTCACATAACTGATCTCAAACACCGAAAGAATACAAATATTGAAATCTCTATGAAAACAAAACAAGGAGAAATTCGATAAAGCACGCAGCAGGTGCTATTACTTGTCTAAAACTTTTTAAAGTTTGGTTATTATAAATTAACTATCAAATCAAAGATATTAAGTTTTTCTTATGTTTGGTACTAATTGTATTGCTGTTTATGTACCGTAGAACTAGAAATATTGCTACTTGAATGTCGGATATTTTGGCTCGTTTAGAATAAGACATTTAATGTCCGATTTTAATGAATAAAGTGTCATTTTAAAGCTAAATAACCCAGCTAGCCATTGTATACATTAATTATATCTGTTAAAGCATGATTATGATTTTCGTTATAAGCTTACGAGATTTTGCGAGATTCCAATGGCGTGTTGCGAGAGATAATGAAAGATTTCACACAATACTCCGAAATGTGTATTCTTTAGGTCTTTGATTATCTTAAAACATGCCTCTGAATAAAATGACTATGTTCAAAGCAGCTAGTTTTGTTGTTTATGGCCTGCTTTCTTTATATGCTTAAATAAATTCCGCGATGCTTAAAACAGCATCCACAAACAGAACATTGATACTGCTCCGTTTTTTCTGCAATAATTGCATTTATATACTGACAATTTTTGACCACATGACTTGCTGTGCACACCAAAGTAACTCTTATGAGTGTATTTTTTTACCACATTTACAACACTTGAAAGCTTTCTCTCCGGTGTGTTTAGTGTTGTGTCCTGTCAAGTCATTCAAGTGATTAAATCCTTCACCGCAAACACTGCACAGATGTTTATATTGTCCAGAGTGCTTAGATTCATGGGATTCCAATCCATTCACAAATACTTAATCACAAATTGTACATGCGTACTTGTTTCGCTCTTTATGCCTTTGTATGTGAATTGTAAGACGACTGGAATACTTATCACATATCGAACAATATTCTCCCGTCTGTGGATAATGTTGTTTAGGATGTCTAGGGAAGACGTGTTTTCTCTTAAAAACATGGCAACATATTTCGCATTTCAATCCAGAGTCTACACGCGAACCGTCACACTCAACGGAAACGGCATTATCACCTGATCCTTCGTCGACACGCTCACCAAGTTTCTTTAGAACTGTATCTGAATCTAATGATTCTACATCGACACGTACACCATCATTATCACATGATCTTATTTCGACACGCTCACCAACTTGGTTCTGAAATGTATCTGAATCTAATGATCCTACCTCGACACGTTCACCAACATTATCACCTGATCCTATGTCGACACGCTCACCAATTTGTTTCTGCACTGTATCTGTATCTAATGATCCTACCTCGACACGTTCACCAACTTATTTGTGAACTCCACATATGGTGTCAAAATCAACGGAAACTAAATTATCACATGATCCTACGCCGACACGCGCATCCTCTAAATAATCTTCACATACGTCGTTGTTTAGGGAAACAATTATATCTTCAGGCATCAATTCATCGCTGTCAACGCCACCCATCGCAAATTCCAACAAGATCTGAATAAATATCACCAAAGGTATTATCATGCCACAAGAGCTGTCGTCAGACAGTGTGCTAAACTATTCTAAGTGCTTGATAGTATGATAAACCTATTCCAATTAGAAAAAAAAATGAGGTAAGTGTTGGGTCATGATTGTTAACAAATATAAGGCGCAATATATTAAAACAATGTCAAATAATGGCTTCATACTGAATTACGATGGTAAAAAAGTGTACACACGGTTTTAAAGCAATATTACAATGTACTTTGAAAATATTTGGGTTTCAATTTATTTATTTTAATACTTGACGGAAATAACAATTATATGATTCGAACCCTTTACATCTCGTTAAAACGGACCGCGCTGTAATGTCTTATCTATAGAGACGTGCACTCACACGCTTCTAGACAGTTTCAAAAAAGTTGTTTTTTTATAATTGTAACCCCTTTGTTTCTGATTTAAGTAGTCGAGAGCAATTTTGGTATATACCTTTGATTTTGGCCACAAACACCAAAGTCATATTTCAGTAAATGTAACCAATGCAACCTCACACTGCACTCTCTATGTATAACTAAATTTATCATTTATTTCGGTTAGTTTGACACCAACATTTGCCTATACCTTTCCATAATCGTAGCTTGACATCTTTTCATTTACGGATTATGAATCTGAAATCAATAAATAATAATTATCAATAATGATTGTATTATACCACAACGATAAAGATGAATTGAAGCGTGATACTTAAATAATTGCCCTCCACGTACTGGAAAGCAAGACATCGATCCCGGTGAATCTTTTTTTGGTGCAAGCATGTCATCATTTTCATGACAAAAATTTAGGACATGTAACTTTGATAAATGGAAGATTATCGTAAATAAATTTAGCTCACGATGGCTTGTTATAGCTTATTATTTAAAACCACGGGCAGGAGTTAGCGGTGCCACAAATTTCAGATACACAGAATATACGGTGCTTATAATCAGTGTTGCACGGTGCATCAATTTTTATGTAAGTGATGCATGTTTTCACCAAAACATTGGGCCTTAAACATATATTGAAACAAACAGCTTTTTATGGCATGTTTTTTTTTTATATACAATGATTTAAGTCTGTGACATCAGGTCTGACACATCGAAAATCATCGGATTATTACATTTTTCTCACAAGTACGAATGGTGTCGAGCGCGAAACGACTTTTTGTAAACACTATTTCAAAGTCATGCTAAATATATCACGACTGGTAAACTTTTAAATAGGCGACATATTTGTTCAGAAATTCGGTGGAGTGCTTCGTAAGTGGCAATCATTATTCAGTGTCTCATAATAAAACATTTTGTCACCCACTTACCGGACTTGTCCTTGTCCGCCATGTTACTTTTCGTCAAAAGGATACGATGCACTTGTCAGAAGTATAAAATTTCGACGGTGAGCGGAAAAGTTGTGGTATTCGCCCTATCATCGTGTGTAAGTTTTTTACCTATTATCTTATACATCTTGTTATATGCTTGTGATGTATTTTATACAGAATTATGTCATGTTATTTCATGTGAAGCGCCTTTGAACGCACAACTATTTGTGAAAAAAGCGCTATAAAAATCAGGTATAATAATAATGATAAAGTGTGTCAAATACTGGGTAACTC
The DNA here is from genome assembly GCF_020536995.1 of Dreissena polymorpha. Classification (NCBI taxonomy): domain Eukaryota; kingdom Metazoa; phylum Mollusca; class Bivalvia; order Myida; family Dreissenidae; genus Dreissena; species Dreissena polymorpha. Next base: position 15,761,304 of record NC_068359.1, on the reverse strand, counting down.
TGACACAGATGGCTACTTCGAGATACCCTAAGCAGTGTTACTTAATATTATGACGCTTAGACGAAGCTGGTCGAGTAATGTGGGAAACATATATAAAACATTTGTTATTTATGTTCAGGGTTTGGACACGTGTTGCCTTCTTAAACATATTTCATACCAGACTCGTTGACAGTGCAGAGAAAACCCTCTTAAAGGATTTACATTCTCGTCCAAAAGGCTTACTCTATATTGTTTAAAAGCTTAATTAAACCAGAGCGCTACTCATTTACACAATTGTCATATCGTTTATAACACTGTTACCAAATTTTCGTCGTTCTGGTCACCATCCAATGATAGAAAAAATGTCGGCACATCGGTATCGACAGAGAATATAGATGCTGTTCATTGTGTCTAAATAGGAATGTGTATAGTATTGAAAATTAGTATTACTTTTTATTAATCTGCAATGTTTATAATCATGTAAGAAAAATATTTCATGAATAATTTGTTGCAATATACTGTATCAGAACATTTATGTATGCAACTTTACTGTAACTGAAGTCAACTCGCATATTTTGTAAATGTTCTACTAAATCATTTTATAACGTCCGCCTCCGATATTTGTTCAAATACATTTATCTAATGCAAACGTGTAGAATATACAATATATCTATAAGCATTTTTCTGTTATTTCACTTAAGACGTCTCATTATTACTGTTGTTAATAATGTATACAATGTTACTACTTTGTGATAACTGCATATATGTTTGTATTTTTGTCCAGGTGCCTTTCAAAGGCAACTTTTAAAATAGTTGTCTTATATGCTTCTTTATCTGTATGTATTGATACACATTCATTTACATATTTCAATAGGAAATACTCAGATTTTACCATGATTACGTATGTTGATTTTGTCAACATGTTTTTACTTAGACATGTATTGGGTCTGCGCAAGAATGTCTGGGAATATACTACCTATCTTATTTTTTTATTACTTCAAACTTATGACACGCCCTTTTGATTTACTTTTACAGTTCCAAAAGTTCAAAATGTATTCTCTATTCACACATCTAGTATTTCCACAACACAAGACACACGCATATGAATTAAATTTACAATGTCAAGAGTCCTTTCACGGAAATATTACTTTTTACTTCATATATATACTTTTTTCAAAACAATATTCGAAATCTTCAATCTATTTTTTTGTGTGGCAGTTATCAACTTTGCTAACTCACATGATTTCAATTATTAAAACCATGTAATTAAACTCCAGTATCTCGCTCAGGAAAGCAATTATTGTTCTTTCAAACATAAAATGATTGACACTGGAATTACCGTCTGGAAAGGTTAGTGTAAATAAAAAAAAATAATATTTTTTAGTTTCGAACTTTTTTTTATTCACAAAGAAATAAGGACATATAACAGAGTATAGGTCAGTTATAAAGTACAGTTACATACAGTTACATACAGTTACAGCTCTATAAACATTCATTCAAAACGTGTGAATCAATATCTTATAGTCTCTTTATAATTAAGTTATACATTGGTTATTCACAAATATGTTTATACCCTTTTTGCATAAATAACATAGGATACTTAATTTATTACAAATTCTAAACAAACATTTTCTGTTATATAAGTCATCAAAAGCACTTGAATATTGATTTCCAACAAATTGTGAAGGCTATAAAGTCAAGTGTTTAACAAACTTTGATAATATATTGTGGCATATATTTCGTTTTTGGTAATATTGGGTAACAGTGTGGAGATCTCTTATAAGCATACCTTTCATATCAATAATTTTTTATCTTCTCTCACTGATAATGTAACATTTATATATGGAGAAACAAGCATAGCTCATTATGATATTGACATCATCGTTTGTACTACTTTCTATTTTATAGCCTACAATTATATTACGAAGGGAAATAAGGGGGGAACAAAAACCTATTTTCTGGAAAGTTATTTGAACAATATACCAGAATGGACGTACATAAGGGCAGTCTAATAGTAAGTGTTCTAGTGTTTCTAATTCCCCACAGAAAAGGCATAGAGGCGAATTTCATACTTTCCAAGTAAACAAGTTTTCATTAGTTGGGATAATTTTATGAATAAGTTTATATCTCATTTGTCTAACCTTAGTATTCTGAATAGCATTATTAATAAAATCGTATACTGATTTCCAGATTATTCTTCCTTTAAATACTCTCGTCCAGTAGTCATGGACGTATGGTTTAGTGCACTTATGCTTAGTAAATATCTGTTTTTGTTGTTTATTATTCAAGTTATAGATGTTTATATTTTTGACAAATGTACTCTGCTGGTCTGTTTTTACCGTGGAATTAAATGATTCAGTTGATTGCAAAGTAAGAGTCCAGTCTTTCGGAATTGATATTTTTAGTTTATTTAACTCGGCAATCCAGTTAGATTTGTTTTCTAATTTTGAAATAATATAAGTTTCCTTAGCTAGGCCAGTGTTCGAAAGTAAATCATTAATGAAAATTATATTCGAATTCATCCAGTTTTCGAAAATAAGGCATTTGCCGTTATGTTTTATATATCGGTTTCCCCATAGTACTTCAGTTCTTATATCAAAATATCTTTGTGGTTTTTTTGGTGTATTGACATTGTTCATTTCGATGAAATTGCATATAATATCTTCATAAAAGGCAGGTATTTTCCATATTACTTTTGGTAATGACTTAAAAGAATCGATGTTCATTTTAAATATTAAGAGCTTTTTGCCATACTGATATAAGAACAAATTAGGAATAACTTTCAAATTTGCATTGTCATCGATACATAACATTTTGATCAATTTCATTTTGAGTGTTTTTGCAAAAATGCTCATGTCAGGCATTTCAATTCCTCCATCTTGTTTATTACCCATTAAAATAGACCTTTAAATTTTTTCGGTTTTGTTATTCCATGAGAACTTAAAACACATAATATTAAGTTCATTTATGATATTCTTTGAAACAAAAGTTGACTGTAAAAGATATGTAAATTTTGGAATCAATAACGTTTTAATTACTGTTACCCTTCCATAAAATGTCAGGTTCCTGTTGTTCCAGGAATTAATTACTTTTTAACACGATACAATTTTGTCATTCCAACTAAGTTCTTCACATTTAGCAGAATTTATCCCAACGTAAGTGCCTAAGGCTTTAACCACTGCACTAAATTTTATGTCGTGAATAACACATTCGTTTTCGTGTTTAGACTTACCAAGTAATATACCTTCGTTTTTTTGTTTATTTAATTTCAGACCTGATATTATCCCGAATTCATCGATTATATTAATCACAACTGGTATCTCATTTGTATTTTTTAAGAAAATTGTTGTATCATCTGCAAGTTGTGTGATTTTAATATTTTGAACTTGTTGGTTGCATTTTATCATTATACCTTTATATTGATTACACGATCGAAGCTTTGTTGCTAATATTTCAGCTTTTAAAATAAAAAGCAGAGATGAAAGAGGACATCCTTGCCGTATTTCTCTTTGTATTTTGAAGAATTTTGATTGCCAACCGTTATTCATTACAGATGAGCAGATGTCATTATATAATGTTTTTACCATATTAATAAAGTTACTCTTGAAACCGAATTTTGTTAAGACGTTAAACATCATGTTCCATTCAACTGTATCGAATGCCTTCTTAAAATCAACAAATAAAAGGGCTCCGTCTATGTTAAGCAAATCAGAATAATCGATTATATCTTGTATTTGTCGAATATTGCAACCAATAAATCTGTTTTTAATAAATCCCTGCTGATCGAGACTGATTATATTTGGTAAAACAGTTTGTAGACGCTGAGCTAAAACTTTTGCTTAAATTTTGTAATCTGTATTTAAAAGTGATATTGGTCTCCAGTTTTCTAAATTCTCAGGATCACCTTTTTTATACAACAATGAAAAAATACATTGTTTTTGAGTATGCGTCAATTCTCCCTTTTGAGTACTTTCTGTAAAACAATTTTGTAGTAAAGGCGATAAAATATCCCAAAACTTTTGGTAGAATTCGACAGTTAAACCGTCTAGGCCAGGACTTTTATTCTGTTTCATTGACGCTAAAGCATTCGACAGTTCTTGTAAGGAAATATGCTCTTCACATAGATTAGCATCGTTTTCTGTGACTGTTATTTCGATAGTAATTGAATTAAGGTAAAACTCTAAATCGGAGTTTGTACATGCATTTGATTTGTATAATGATTCATAAAAAAATGCTTCTTGATTTAATATTTCAACGCTGTTATTAAACTGTTTGCCATCAACATTAAGATAAGTTATATTTGTTCTATTTTGTCTTGATTTTTCTTGACTAAGAAAGAATTTAGAATTTCTCTCGCCTTCTTCCATAAATTGAAGTCTTGATCTAACAAAAGCCCCATTTGCTTTAAAGTTGTAAATTTCTTTAATATCATTTTCCACTTGGATGATTCTTACTTTATCAGTTTCTGGGTCAGAATCTTTTTTAAGTAAATTATTTAACTCGGTTTCGAGAAGATGCAACAAAGTTTGGCGTTCACGTTATTTTTTCTTTGAGTATTCTATTGACATTTGTTTAACTTCCCATTTAAGTACTTCCCATATAATTTGTTTACTATCTATATGTAATTGTGAGCATTCGTCGATAATGGTTTTTACTTTAGTACAGTATTCATGTTCACTCAAAATTTAGTTATTTGATTTCCAAAATCCTTGGCCCCGTTTCGATGGGGTTTTAAGTTTGATAGATAATGTCATATGATCGGTCGATTGAATTATTGCAGGTCTAATATCGCTTGCATGTACAAGGGGAATACTATTTTTGTCTAAAAGCCAGAAATCTATACGACTTTTATCAGTATAATTTTTTCTCCTCCATGTAAACTGGTTTTTTGTAGGATTTAAATATCGCCAAATATCCGTAAGATTATTTCTTCGTTTAAGATTTGTTAGTTTATCATTAATGTTTACTTCACTTTTTGATGATGATACTCTATCACGTATGTCGTTTATTTCATTAAAATCTCCACCAATTAATTTAATGCCCTGGGAATGTTCATTTAATATTTTTTAAATTAAATCGAAAAAAACGTTTCGTTGTTTTTTGTCATTTGGTGCATAAATATTAAGTAGTGATATGTTATTGTTTTGTGTTTCAATATTCATTAATATATATCTTCCATATGTGTCTATGTATGTGTCAATGACCGTGTATTGAAGGGACTTTTTAATAATGATTGACACACCTTTGCTTTTACTATCTCCATGTGAGTGGTAAAGATCCCATTCAGAAAATTCATCCACTAAAAGTACTTTTAAATCTTCAGAAAAGTGTGTCTCCTGTAAAAAGGCGATATGTGCTCGTTGATGTAAAATATATTGTTATACTCTTGCGCGTTTTAATTTATCTTTTAAATCCTTTTAGTCCTTGCACATTAATGGAAATAATGTGTACATATTCATTTAAGGTTGTCAAAAATATGATAAAGATGCAAAACGTTGTTACATCCATTACATTAATGGACATAATGTGTAAATGCTTATTTAAGGGTGTCATTAACAAAAATATTGTAAAGGTACATCCCGTTGTTACATAAAACAACGGTATGCGACTACATAACCGAAGAAAAGTACATTTTAAAAACCAACATGTATAAGCCACCACATGCAAGTGTGTCACTACAGGATAACAAGTATAAGCCATCATATACAAAGGTAGCATTAATGAAAAAAGCATATTTGTACACATTAAGTGTTTAATACATAATTGAAGGCATGTTAAATGATTAAAATTGCGTAATTTGGATAGAACTATACATTCCATGAGCGTTAATACGTCATGTAGACACACAGCGCTATTTATTGCTATAACGAAGTAAATCACTAAGTCATTTATTAAGCTATTAGCAATGTGATTAAAGTTTATGTAAAAAAGCAGTAGACCATGCAAAGAGTGGTCAATGTGGTCACGATGTTGTGTTGATTACAGTGCGTATAGCTGTCGTGTAACACGGTTGGATAGTATAACAAAAAGTGGAACAGACTATACATATTTGAAACAAAAGTACATTTCATGAGTATGAAAAACGCCATGATGATAGTATACATCAGATTGCCAAAAGTACAATGTGATCGTGACATTGTTTTCATAACGGTCCGTATAGCGGTCAAGTAACACCTCAAAATAAACTAGCAATATATTTGCGTTAAATTTTTTGAAGGTGAATCGGTTTTATATTTGTATGATTGATTTTCGAATTCGTATTCGAAAATATATCTAATGTATTTGTTATAATTGTATGTACCTTCATAAAGGTAACAATTCCAACTATAGTGTTTGTAAAGCGGTGATTAGTCGTGTTCATTGTCCGTAAACAGTTTCTAGTAGGCACGAAATATGTGGACATTTCATTATTTCTTCTTTGCGTGCTTTGTCTTCCTGTCGGAAGACTGTGTTTTCTTCTGTAGTTCATCTACAGGTGTAGGCGGCGATCTTGCAGTAACGTTCTTTTCTCTGCCTTTGTTCGGCGTCGAGGTATTGGACGAGTTTATGTTCTCGGTGAATCGTATAATTGTCGGTTGGCTGCAACTGACCGTGGATCTCGTGGCGCTAGCGGATCGGCTACGCGGATCCGTTGTGCGTTTGTTGATAGGGGTTTCCACTGGTTTCACGGGTTCCTCGTGTTCGTCGTCTGTGTTTGGATGAGTAATGTTTGTATCACACAGGGTATCTGTGTAATTATCACATTCAGATTGCCTATGACCCTTTGTGTTACACTTCTTACACATTCAGTCATTTGGGCATGTATTGAAAACGTGTCCTTCTTCAAGACACTTGGAGCACTTTGGTTAAATGGGCGAGACAGTTAGTTGTCCGTTGTGCAGTTCAAGTCCAATAAACTGTCCAAACTGCATTGTTTTTGGAAGAGGTTCCTTGAGGGACGATGTTTTCACAATACAAATTCGATCACCCGTGCAACAGTTGGTCAATTTACCATTGATGCGTAGTTTATCCCTTCTGTTTGAAATAACGTCAAGGCCCTTTAACGTAAATGTTCTGGTGATAAGTCCATCGTCAACAGCGAGAGGGATGTTTTTAACACACACGCGTGTGGTGTTTTCACCATCTAGTCTATCCGGATTGGTATTTAAGACACTTATAATGCGTCCTCTTAGCTGGACACCATCAGACATCAAAACAACTTTGTCATTCAAATTGTCAACATAGATACGCCACATAGTACGTACCCTTTGAAGTCCTGTTATGTGGCTTGGGTCGATGCGTTGGGCTATTGCGTTGTATAGCTCCTCGTGTCTCAACCATTCTACCTTTTGTGGCTTTCGCTCACCAAACAGGTCGCGTTCCCGAAGAAACACTAATGGCGGGCCGCCATCTTTGTTGACGTTTCATTTTCATTTGACCTAGATATTTCCATTTTAGTTTTCACATCAAATTCCACACTTTTTATATTTTTATTACAAAGTTTTCGTCGCGATACGAAACCTTTGATACTTTGCTTGTATATATGTTTGGTAACCTAGCTTTAAAGCATTTAAATACTAGATTTTTACGGAGCGCAAAAATTACACAGCCTTGGCTTGTGTCGGTTACACTCCACCAAGTGTAAATTATTTAAAAGTCTGGTATTCATAAAGTGTATTGACATGAAAAAAGCATACATCAATAATTTAAATAATATTTATGAAACTCATTAACATTTTGTTACTAAACTCATTACTCATTTAAAATAAATGACGATTGTAGCATACAGTAACTTCCCTTTCCTACAATTTAGAGATAGAAGAAGCCAATAAAAAATAAATAACGTTATTGAAAAAGGTGCGTGAAGTTGGCACTGACATCGGAAATCGACATTCGACATTCGGCACAAAAGCAGAATATCGAGCTGGGGCGAATGTCGAGCGAGCTCTGACATCGATATTCGGCAAAACTCCCGAATATCGAGCTGGGACGAATGTCGAGCCAGCTCTGACATCAACATTCGGCAAAAATTCCGAATATCGAGCTGAGATGAATTTCGAGCCAGCTCTGACATCGACATTCAACAAAAGGTTCGAATATCGAGCATGGACGAATGTCGAACCAGCTCTGACATCGACATTCGTCAAAGGGCCCGAATATCGAGCTTGGGAGAATGTCGAGCCAGCTCTGACATCGACATTCGGCAAAAGTCCCGAATATCGAGCTGGGGCGAATGTCAAGCCAGCTTTGACATCGACATTCAGCACAAAAAAATAGTATCGAGCTGGGGCAAATGTCGAGCCAGCTCTGACATCGACATTCTGCAAAAAAATCCGAATATCGAGCTGGGGCGAATGTTAAGCCAGCTCTGACATCGACATTCGACAAAAGGCCCGAATATCGAGCAGGTACGAATGTTAGGCCATCTCTGACGTCGACATTCGGCATAAAAACCCGAATATCGAGATTGGGCGAATGTCGAACCAGCTCTGACATCGACATTCGGCAAAAGTCCCAAATATCGAGCTGGGGTGAATATCGAGCCAGCTCTGACATCGACATTCGGCAAAACTCCCGAATATCGTGCTGGAACGAATATCGAGCAATCTCTGACATCGAAATTTGAAACTTATCCTGAATATCGAGCTGGGGCGAATGTCGAGCAATGCCTTAACTCGATATTCGGCGTAAGTACCGATTATCGAACTGGGGTTAATGTCCAGCCAGATCTGACATCGACATTCGGCAAAAGTCCCGAATATCGAGCTGAGGCGAAAGCCGAGCCAGCTCTGACATCGATATTCTGCAAAAAATCCGAATATCGAGCTGGGGCGAATGTCCCGAATATCGAGCTTGGACGAATGTCGAGCCAGCTCTGACATCGACATTCGGTACATGTACCGAATATCGAGCTGAGGCAAATGTCGAGCCAGCTCTGGCATCGACATTTTACAAAAGTCTCGAATATCGAGCTGGAACGAATGTCTGGGAATATACTACCTATCTTATTTTTTTATTACTTCAAACTTATGACACGCCCTTTTGATTTACTTTTACAGTTCCAAAAGTTCAAAATGTATTCTCTATTCACACATCAAGTATTTCCACAACACAAGACACACGCATATGAATTAAATTTACAATGTCAAGAGTCCTTTCACGGAAATATTACTTGTTACTTCATAAATATACTTTTTCAAAACAATATTCGAAATCTTCAATCTATTTTTTTGTGTGGCAGTTATCAATTTTGCTAACTCACATGATTTCAATTATTAAAACCATGTAATTAAACTCCAGTATCTCGCTCAGGAAAGCAATTATTGTTCTTTCAAACATAAAATGATTGACACTGGAATTACCGTCTGGAAAGGTTAGTGTAAATAAAAAAAATTTTTGGTTTCGAACTTTTTTTTATTCACAAAGAAATAAGGGCATATAACAGAGTATAGGTCAGTTATAAAGTACAGTTACATACAGTTACAGCTGTTTAAACATTCATTCAAAACGTGTGAATCAATATCTAATAGTTTCTTTATAATTAAGTTATACATTGGTTATTCACAAATATGTTAATACCCTTTTTGCATAAATAACATAGGATACTTAATTTATTACAAATTCAAAACAAAAATTTTCTGTTATATAAGTCATCAAAAGCACTTGAATATTGATTTCCAACAAATTGTGAAGGTTATAAATTCAAGTGTTTAACAAACTTTGATAATATATTGTGGCATATATTTCGTTTTTGGTAATATTGGGTAACAGTGTGGAGATCTCTTATAAGCATTTCTTTCATATCAATAATTTTTGATCTTCTCTCACTGATAATGTAACATTTATATATGGAGAAACAAGCATAGCTCATTATGATATTGACATCATCGTATGTATAACTTTATATTTTATAGCCTACAATTATATTACGAAGGGAAATAAGGGGGGAACAAAAACCTATTTTCTGGAAAGTTATTTGAACAATATACCAGAATGGACGTACATAAGGGCAGTCTAATAGTAGGTGTTCTATTGTTTCTAATTCCCCACAGAAAAGGCATAGAGGCGAATTTTTTACTTTCCAAGTAAACAAGTTTTCATTAGTTGGGATAATTTTATGAATAAGTTTATATCTCATTTGTCTAACCTTAGTATTCTGAATAACATTATTAATAAAATCGTATACTGATTTCCAGATTATTCTTCCTTTGAATACTCTCGTCCAGTATTCATGGACGTATGGTTTAGTGCACTTATGCTTAGTAAATATCTGTTTTTGTTGTTTATTATTCAAGTTATAGATGTTTATATTTTTGACAAATTTACTCTGCTGGTCTGTTTTTACCGTGGAATTAAATGATTCAGTTGATTGCAAAGTAAGTGTCCAGTCTTTCGGAATTGATATTTTTAGTTTATTTAACTCGGCAATCCAGTTAGATTTGTTTTCTAATTTTGAAATAATATAAGTTCCTTAGCTAGGCCAGTGTTCGAAAGTAAATCATTAATGAAAATTATATTCGAATTCATCCAGTTTTCGAAAATAAGGCATTTGCCGTTATGTTTTATATATCGGTTTCCCCATAGTACTTCAGTTCTTATATCAAAATATCTTTGTGTTTTTTTTGGTGTATTGACATTGTTCATTTCGATGAAATTGCATATAATATCTTCATAAAAGGCAGGTATTTTCCATGTTACTTTTGGTAATGACTTAAAAGAATCGATGTTTATTATAAATATTAACAGCTTTTTGCCATACTGATTTAAGAACAAATTAGGAATAACTTTCCAATTTGCATTGTCATCGATACATAACATTTTTATCAATTTCATTTTGAGTGTTTTTGCAAAAATGCTCATGTCAGGCATTTCAATTCCTCCATCTTGTTTATGATCTATTAAAATAGATCTTTTATTTTTTTCGGTTTTGTTATTCCATAAGAACTTAAAACACATAGTATTAAGTTCATTTATGATATTCTTTGAAACAAAAGTTGACTGTAAAAGATATGTAAATTTTGGAATCAATAACGTTTTAATTACTGTTACCCTTCCATAAAATGTCAGGTTCCTGTTGTTCCAGGAATTAATTACTTTTTAACACGATACAATTTTGTCATTCCAACTAAGTTCTTCACATTTAGCAGAATTTATCCCAACGTAAGTGCCTAAGGCTTTAACCACTGCACTAAATTTTGTGTCGTGAATAACACATCGTTTTCGTGTTTAGACTTACCAAGGAATATACCTTCGGTTTTTTGTTTATTTAATTTCAGACCTGATATTATCCCGAATTCATCGATTATATTAATCACAACTGGTATCTCATTTGTATTTTTTAAGAAAATTGTTGTATCATCTGCAAGTTGTGTGATTTTAATATTTCGAACTTGTTGGTTGCATTTTATCATTATACCTTCATATTGATTACACGATCGAAGCTTTGTTGCTAATATTTCAGCTTTTAAAATAAAAAGCAGAGATGAAAGAGGACATCCTTGCCGTATTTCTCTTTGTATTTTGAAGAATTTTGATTGCCAACCGTTATTCATTACAGATGAGCAGATGTCATTATATAATGTTTTTACCATATTAATACAGTTACTCTTGAAACCGAATTTTGTTAAGACGTTAAACATCATGTTCCATTCAACTGTATCGAATGCCTTCTTAAAATCAACAAATAAAAGGGCTCCGTCTATGTTAAGCAAATCAGAATAATCGATTATATCTTGTATTTGTCGAATATTGCAACCAATAAATCTGTTTTTAATAAATCCCTGCTGATCGAGACTGATTATATTTGGTAAAACAGTTTGTAGACGCTGAGCTAAAACTTTTGCTAAAATTTTGTAATCTGTATTTAAAAGTGATATTGGTCTCCAGTTTTCTAAATTCTCAGGATCACCTTTTTTATACAACAATGAAAAAATACATTGTTTTTGAGTATGCGTCAATTCTCCCTTTTGAGTACTTTCTGTAAAACAATTTAGTAGTAAAGGCGATAAAATATCCCAAAACTTTTGGTAGAATTCGACAGTTAAACCGTCTAGGCCAGGACTTTTATTATGTTTCATTGACGCTAAAGCATTCGACAGTTCTTGTAAGGAAATATGCTCTTCACATAGATTAGCATCGTTTTCTGTGACTGTTTTTTCGATAGTAATTGAATTAAGGTAAAACTCTAAATCGGAGTTTGTACATGCATTTGATTTGTATAATGATTCATAAAAAATGCTTCTTGATTTAATATTTCAACGCTGTTATTAAACTGTTTGCCATCAACATTAAGAGAAGTTATATTTGTTCTATTTTGTCTTGATTTTTCTTGACTAAGAAAGAATTTAGAATTTCTCTCGCCTTCTTCCATAAATTGAAGTCTTGATCTAACAAAAGCCCCATTTCTTTTAAAGTTGTAAATTTCTTTAATATCATTTTCCACTTGGATGATTCTTACTTTATCCGTTTCTGTGTCAGAATCTTTTTTAAGTAAATTATTTAACTCGGTTTCGAGAAGATGCAACAAAGTTTGGCGTTCACGTGATTTTTTCTTTGAGTATTCTATTGACATTTGTTTAACTTCCCATTTAAGTACTTCCCATATAATTTGTTTACTATCTATATGTAATTGTGAGCATTTGTCGATAATGGTTTTTACTTTAGTACAGTATTCATGTTCACTCAAAATTGAGTTATTTGATTTCCAAAATCCTTGGCCCCGTTTCGATGGGGTTTTAAGTTTGATAGATAATGTCATATGATCGGTCGATTGAATTATTGCAGGTCTAATATCGCTTGCATGTACAAGGGGAATACTATTTTTGTCTAAAAGCCAGAAATCTATACGACTTTTATCAGTATAATTTTTTCTCCTCCATGTAAACTGGTTTTTTGTAGGATTTAAATATCGCCAAATATCCGTAAGATTATTTCTTCGTTTAAGATTTGTTAGTTTACCATTAATTTTTACTTCACTTTTTGATGATGATACTCTATCACGTATGTCGTTTATTTCATTAAAATCTCCACCAATTAATTTAATGCCCTGGGAATGTTCATTTAATTTTTTTTTTAATTAAATCGAAAAAAACGTTTCGTTGTTTTTTGTCATTTGGTGCATAAATATTAAGTAGTGATATGTTATTGTTTTGTGTTTTAATATTCATTAATATATATCTTCCGTTTGTGTCTATGTATGTGTCAATGACCGTGTATTGAAGGGACTTTTTAATAATGATTGACACACCTTTGCTTTTACTATCTCCGTGTGAGTGGTAAAGATCCCATTCAGAAATTTCATCCACTAAAAGTACTTTTAAATCTTCAGAAAAGTGTGTCTCCTGTAAAAAGGCGATATGTGCTCGTTGATGTTAAATATATTGTTATACTCTTGCGCGTTTTAATTTATCTCTTAGTCCTTGCACATTAATGGAAATAATGTGTACATATTCATTTAAGGTTGTCAAAAATATGATAAAGATGCAAAACGTTGTTACATCCATTACATTAATGGACATAATGTGTAAATGCTTATTTAAGGGTGTCATTAACAAAAATATTGTAAAGGTACATCCCGTTGTTACATAAAACAACGGTATGCGACTACATAACCGAAGAAAAGTACATTTTAAAAACCAACGTGTATAAGCCACCACATGCAAGTGTGTCACTACAGGATAACAAGTATAAGCCATCATATACAAAGGTAGCATTAATGAAAAAAGCATAGTTGTACACATTAAGTGTATAATACATAATTGAAGGCATGTTAAATGATTAAAATTGCGTAATCTGGATAGAACTATACATTCCATGAGCGTTAATACGTCATGTAGACACACAGCGCTATTTATTGCTATAACGAAGTAAATCACTAAGTCATTTATCAAGCTATAAGCAATGTGATTAAAGTTTATGTAAAAAAGCAGTAGACCATGCAAAGAGTACAATGTGGTCACGATGTTGTGTTGATTACAGTGCGTATAGCTGTCGTGTAACACGGTTGGATAGTATAACAAAAAGTGGAACAGACTATACATATTTGAAACAAAAGTACATTTCATGAGTATGAAAAACGCCATGATGATAGTATACATCAGATTGCAAAAAGTACAATGTAGTCGTGACATTATTTTCATAACGGTCCTTATAGCGGTCAAGTAACACCTCAAAATAAACTAGCAATATATTTGCGTTAAATTTTTTGAAGGTGAATCGGTTTTATATTTGTATGATTGATTTTTTGAATTCGTATTCGAAAATATATCTAATGTATTTGTTATAATTGTATGTACCTTCATAAAGGTAACAATTCCAACTATAGTGTTTGTAAAGCGGTGATTAGTCGTGTTCATTGTCCGTAAACAGTTCCTAGTAGGCACGAAATATGTGGACATTTCATTATTTCTTCTTTGCGTGCTTTGTCTTCCTGTCGGAAGACTGTGTTTTCTTCTGTAGTTCATCTACAGGTGTAGGCGGCGATCTTGCAGTAACGTTCTTTTCTCAGCCTTTGTTCGGCGTCGAGGTATTGGACGAGTTTATGTTCTCGGTGAATCGTATAATTGTCGGTTGGCTGCAACTGACCGTGGATCTCGTGGCGCTAGCGGATCGGCTACGCGGATCCGTTGTGCGTTTGTTGATAGGGGTTTCCACTGGTTTCACGGGTTCCTCGTGTTCGTCGTCTGTGTTTGGATGAGTAATGTTTGTATCACACAGGGTATCTGTGTAATTATCACATTCAGATTGCCTATGACCCTTTGTGTTACACTTCTTACACATCCAGTCATTTGGGCATGTATTGAAAACGTGTCCTTCTTCAAGACACTTGGAGCACTTTGGTTAAATGGGCGAGACAGTTAGTTGTCCGTTGTGCAGTTCAAGTCCAATAAACTGTCCAAACTGCATTGTTTTTGGAAGAGGTTCCTTGAGGGACGATGTTTTCACAATACAAATTCGATCACCCGTGCAACAGTTGGTCAATTTACCATTGATGCGTAGTTTATCCCTTCTGTTTGAAATAACGTCAAGGCCCTTTAACGTAAATGTTCTGGTGATAAGTCCATCGTCAACAGAGAGAGGGATGTTTTTAACACACACGCGTGTGGTGTTTTCACCATCTAGTCTATCCGGATTGGTATTTAAGACACTTATAATGCGTCCTCTTAGCTGGACACCATCAGACATCAAAACAACTTTGTCATTCAAATTGTCAACATAGATACGCCACATAGTACGTACCCTTTGAAGTCCTGTTATGTGGCTTGGGTCGATGCGTTGGGCTATTGCGTTGTATAGCTCCTCGTGTCTCAACCATTCTACCTTTTGTGGCTTTCGCTCACCAAACAGGTCGCGTTCCCGAAGAAACACTAATGGCGGGCCGCCATCTTTGTTGACGTTTCATTTTCATTTGACCTAGATATTTCCATTTTAGTTTTCACATCAAATTCCACACTTTTTATATTTTTATTACAAAGTTTCCGTCGCGATACGAAACCCTTGATACTTTGCTTGTATATATGTTTGTTAACCTAGCTTTAAAGCATTTAAATTCTAGATTTTTACGGAGCGCAAAAATTACACAGCCTTGGCTTGTGTCGGTTACACTCCACCAAGTGTAAATAATTTAAAAGTCTGGTATTCATAAAGTGTATTGACATGAAAAAAGCATACATCAATAATTTAAATAATATTTATGAAACTCATTAACATTTTGTTACTAAACTTATTACTCATTAAAAATAAATGACGATTGTAGCATACAGTAACTTCCCTTTCCTACAATTTAGAGATAGAAGAAGCCAATAAAAAATAAATAACGTTATTGAAAAAGGTGCGTGAAGTTGGCACTGACATCGGAAATCGACATTCGACATTCGGCACAAAAGCAGAATATCGAGCTGGGGCGAATGTCGAGCGAGCTCTGACATCGATATTCGGCAAAACTCCCGAATATCGAGCTGGGACGAATGTCGAGCCAGCTCTGACATCGACATTCGGCAAAAGTTCCGAATATCGAGCTGAGATGAATTTCGAGCCAGCTCTGACATCGACATTCAACAAAAGGCTCGAATATCGAGCATGGACGAATGTCGAACCAGCTCTGACATCGACATTCGTCAAAGGGCCCGAATATCGAGCTTGGGAGAATGTCGAGCCAGCTCTGACATCGACATTCGGCAAAAGTCCCGAATATCGAGCTGGGGCGAATGTCAAGCCAGCTTTGACATCGACATTCAGCACAAAAAATAGTATCGAGCGGGGGCAAATGTCGAGCCAGCTCTGACATCGACATTCTGCAAAAAAATCCGAATATCGAGCTGGGGCGAATGTTAAGCCAGCTCTGACATCGACATTCGACAAAAGGCCCGAATATCGAGCAGGTACGAATGTTAGGCCATCTCTGACGTCGACATTCGGCATAAAAACCCGAATATCGAGATTGGGCGAATATCGAGCCAGCTCTGACATCGACATTCGGCAAAACTCCCGAATATCGTGCTGGAACGAATATCGAGCAATCTCTGACATCGAAATTTGAAACTTATCCTGAATATCAAGCTGGGGCGAATGTCGAGCAATGCCTTTACTCGATATTCGGCGTAAGTACCGATTATCGAACTGGGGTTAATGTCCAGCCAGATCTGACATCGACATTCGGCAAAAGTCCCGAATATCGAGCTGAGGCGAATGCCGAGCCAGCTCTGACATCGATATTCTGCAAAAAATCCGAATATCGAGCTGGGGCGAATGTCCCGAATATCGAGCTTGGACGAATGTCGAGCCAGCTCTGACATCGACATTCGGCACATGTACCGAATATCGAGCTGAGGCAAATGTCGAGCCAGCTCTGGCATCGACATTTTACAAAAGTCTCGAATATCGAGCTGGAACGAATGTCGAGCCAGCTCTGACATCGACATTCGGCACATGTACCGAATATCGAGCTGAGGCAAATGTCGAGCCATCTCTGACATCGACATTCAGAAAAAAACGAATTTCGAGCTGGGCCGAATGTCGAGCCATCTCTGATATCGACATTTGTCAATAGTCCAAAATATCGAGCTGGGACCAAGGTCGAGCCAGCACTGAAATCGACATTCGGCAAAAGTCCCGAATATCGAGCTGGGACGAATGTCGAGCCAGCTCTGACATCGTCATTCGGCAAAATGCCCGAATATCGAGCTTAGACGAATGCCGAGCCAGCTCTGACATCGGCATTCTGCAAAAAATCCGAATATCGAGCTGTAGCAAATGTCGAGCCAGCTCTGGCATCGACATTCGACAAAAGGCCCAAATATCAAGCAAGTACGAATGTCGAGCCATCTCTGACGTCGACATTTGGTATAAAAACCCGAATATCAAGCTAGGGCGAATGTCAAGCCAGCTATTACATTGATATTCGGCAAAAGTCACAATTATCGAGCTGCGGCAAATGTCGAGCCAGCTCTGATATCGACATTCGTCAAAAACTTTCGAATATCGAGCTGGGACGAAAGTCGAACCAGCACTGACATCGACATTCGGCAAAAGTCCCGAATATTGAGCTGGGGTGAATATCGAGCCAGCTCTGACATCGACATTCGGCAAAAGTCCCGAATATTGAGCTGGGACGAATATCGAGCCATCTCTGACATCGACATTTGAAACTTATCCTGAATATCGAGCTGGGGCGAATGTCCAGCAATGTCTTACCTCGATATTCGGGCATAAGTACCGACTATCGAGCTGGGGCGAATGTCGAGCCAGCTCTGACATTGACAATCGGCAAAAGTCCCGAATATCGAGCTGGGCGAATTTCGAGCAAGCTCTGACATCGACATTTTGCAAAAGTTCCGAATATCGAGTTGGAGCGAATGTCGAGCCAGCTCTGACATCGACCTTTGGACAAGTCCCGAATTTCGAGCTGGAACGAATGTCGAGCTATCTCTGACATCGACATTTGGAAAAAAAAACGAATATCAAGCTGTGGCGAATGTCGAGCCAGCTCTGACATCGACATTCGACAAAAGTCCCGAATATCGACCTTATACGAATGTCGAGCCAGCACTGAAATCAATATTCGGCAAAAGTCTCGAATATCGAGCTGGGACGAATGTCGAGCCAGCTCTGGCATCGACATTCGGCAAAAAATCTCGTATCGAGCTCGGGCGAATGTCGAGCCAGCTCTGACATCGACATTCGGCAAAATATCTCGCATCGAGCTGGGCGAATGTCGAGCCAGCTATGACATCGACATTGGGCAAAAGTCCCGAATATCGAGCTAAGACGAATGCCAAGCAAGCTCTGACATAGACATTCTGCAAAAAATCCAAATATCGAGCTAGGGCGAATGTCGAGCCAGCTCTTACTCGACATTCGGCAAAAGTCCCGAATATTAAACTGGGGCGAATGTCGAGCCAGCTCTGACATCGACATTCGGTACAGTCCCGAATATCGAACTTCGGCGAATGTCAAGCCAGCTTTGACATCGACATTCGGCAAAAGTCCCAAATATCGAGCTGGGGCATATGTCGAGCAAGCTCTGATATTAACATTCAGAAGTAGTCCCGAATATCGAGCTGGGGCGAAAATCGAGCCAGCTGTGACATCAACATTTGGCAAAAAGCACGAATATCGAGCTGGGACAATTGTCGAGCCAGCTCTGACATTGACATTCGGTAAAAGTCCCAAATATCGAGCTGAATATAGCCCCAGCTCGGTATTTGGGACTTTTGCAAAATGTCGATGTCAAAGCTGTCTCGACATTCGTCCCTGCTCGATATTCTGGACTTTTGCCTAATGTCGATATCAAAGCTAGCTCGACATTTGCCCCAGCTCGATATTCGGGAGTTTTGACAAATACCGATATCATAGCTGGCTCGGCATTCGCCCCAGCTCTATATTCGGGGGTTTTGACGAATGTCGATATCAGAGCTGGCTCGACATTCGCCCAAGCTCTATATTCGGGAGTTTTGACGAATGTCGATATCAGTGCTGGCTCGACATTTGTCCCTGCTTTTTTTTCGGGACTTTTGCCGAATGTCGATGCCAGTGCTGGCTCGACATTTGCCCCAGCTCGATATTCCGGTCTTTTGACGAATGTCGATGTCTGAGCTGGCTCGACATTCGTCCCACCTCTATATTCGGGCCTTTTGACGGAAGTCGACCTCAGAGCTTACTCGACTTTCACCCAGCTCGATATTCGGGACTGTTGCCGAATGTCGATGTCAGAGCTGGATCGACATTCGTCCCTGCTCAATATTCTGGACTTTCCCCTAATGTCGATTTCAGAGCTGGCTTGATATTTGTCCCAGCTCGATATTCGGGTTTTTGCCGAATATCGATGTCAGAGATGGCGGGACATTCAACCCAGCTCGATATTCGAGACTTTTGCCGAATGTCGATGTCAGAGCTGGCTCGATATTCGCCCCAGCTCGATATTCGTGAGTTTTGACGAATAACGATGTCAGAGATTGCTCGACATTTGCCGCAGCTCGATATTCTGGAATTTTGCAGAATGTCAATGCCAGTGCTGTCTCGATATTCGCCCAAGCTCGATATTCGTGACTTTTGCCGAATGTCGATGTCAGAGCTGGCTCGATATTCACCCCAGCTCGATATTCGCGTGTTTTTGTCGAATGTCGATGTCACAGATGGCTCGACATTTACCCCAGCTAAATATTCGGGACTTTTGCCGAATGTCGATGTCAGAGCTGGCTCGACATTTGCTCCAGCTCAATAACCGGGATTTTTGCCGAATGTCGATTTCAGAGCTGGCTTGATATTCGCCACATATCGATATTCGGGACTTTGCCGACTTTTGTTGTAAGATCTGGCTCGACATTTGTCTCAGCTCGATATTCGGGACTAGTTTCAAATGTAGATGTCAGAGCTAGCTCGACTTTCGTGTCAGCTCGATTTTCGGGACTATTTTCAAATTTCGATGTCAGAGCTGGCTCAACATTCGTCCCAGCTCGATATTCGGGACTATTGCCGAATGTCGATGTCAGAGCTGGCTCGACATTCGCCCAAGCTCGATATTCGGGACTTTTGCCGAATGTCAATGTCAGAGGTAGCTCGACATTCGTCCAAGCTCGATATTCGGTACTTTTGCCGAATGCCAATTTCAGAGCTGGCTCGACATTCGTCCCAGCTCGATATTCGGAACTTTTGACGAATGTTGATGTCAGAACTGGCTCGATATTCCACCCAGCTTGATATTCGGGACTTTTGCCGAATGTCGAAGTCAGTGCTAGCTTGACATTCGTCCCAGCTCGATATTCGGTACTTTTGCCGAGTATCGATGTCAGAGCTGGCTCGACATTCGTCCCAGCTCGATATTCGGGACTTTTAACGAATGCTGATATCAGATCTGGTTCGACATACCACCCAGCTCGATATTCGGGACTTTTGCCGAATGTTGAAGTCAGAGCTGGCTCGACATTCGTCCCAGCTCGGTATTGTGGTATTTTGGCGATTGTCGATGTCAGAGCTGGCTCGACATTCGTCCCAGCTCGATATTCGAATGTCGAATGACGATTGCCGATGTCAGTGCCAACCTCACGTACCTTATTGAAAAACGTTTACCGCTTAAGCAACACATTACCAACAATAGCGTACAGTCAAAGTGACTTCCAAAAAAGCAGCTAAAGATTGCTTAAACAATTAGAATAGCAAATGATTTCCCCGACAACATATTAATAATGTTGATTACTTTCAAATTCAAGTAACGACGTGTTTCAATTTGCTCAAGCCTTGATAAAAGCAGTTCAAAAATGAGATATACACAAATGCAGCACAAAAGCAGACCTGCTTTGAGCTATTAAATAAGATATCATCAACAATAATTGTTAGTATAAAATTTGATTACCAAGAGTTTGTGTTATCGATCATCTATAAAGACATTTCACACTTTTTATGTTCAGTATCAACACAATTACATTTGTTTATCGAGATTAAAGAAATATAGTTTACTGATATCCACGTTCCTCCAATTTACTAAAATGTGTCACTTTTGCATAAAAAACACTTCTTGTGCTGATTTGTAAGTATTAAATATAATATATAATTGCTATAAACTGTCGCCTGTCAAGGCCGAACAACAGATAACGAGGCAGCATATGACAATGTTTTCAGACACGCGATTACGCACCGTCGAGATGGAAATGCTTAGTTAAATACAGTGTAGCATACTGTGTGTAGAATAGGAATATAAAAAGCCCTGTGTAGTAACCTAATAGCCCAGCATATAGTCCAATATATATATATATATATATATATATATATATATATATATATATATATATATATATATATATATATATATATATATATATATATATATATATATATATATATATATATATATATATATGAGGAAACCGGGCTTAATGACAAAATTTGTGAATTTTGGATTTTTATATTTTCTTAAAGTGCAGACCTTTCTGAGCATAACGGTATGTTTCTTTTGAGTATCCGATGCAAAACGGCGGAATAATAGGATTTTAATGACGTCACATAATCCGTTTATTTTATTCGCTTACGTTATGACGTTATATTTATGACGTCGTGTAATTTTCTTGTCTCACATTTCTTTTAATATTTATCAATACTTTTAAATCACCTAACCGGTTACAACTAAAAACAATATGATCAAAATAAGTATATTTTATATTTTCATTATTCGTAACTAGATTTTGTTTCCTAGCAACGATAGAATGTCGGCGATAAGAAAAGCGTGACGTGTCGCGATTTTAGACGGCTTGTGGCCAATTTTGATCCGAAACCAGTCATAATTTGTAAAATCGAACCGACATAATTATAAATCCATGTATCAATTTGATGTAACGTTAAAAAAACACATGATTTTCTAAATCGCTTTCCTTCATTTTACGACAAAACCAAATATAGGGCTACCTAAAAACTCTTATATTTGCGATTTCTTCTTGACGTCGAGGTCAGATATTCGGGTTTGTTTCGTTTTTCTTTTATTGTTCCTTTAATGCATAATTATACAAAGGGCTAATATAATTATATAAAATAATTATTATAATTATTAATTTATCAAACAACCAATTCTATAGTTTATGAATGCATTGTTGTGTAAAGTATCAGTTACAGAGATAATTGAAAACAATGAAATAGCATTTGTATCATAATAGTACTCAATATTCAGGACAGTAAGTCATATCTGTTTCTGGCACGTACAGTTGCGTGATGTTCATTAACAATACGCACGTCGTCACAGGAGTCAATTTCCAAAAAAATAATCCTTCGACGCTGGTCGGACATATCGGCTCACGGATCGACGCAAGTACTGCCGGCGGTCTGCACTCAATCTAGCAGAGGGAACTGGGTGTGGACGCTCCACATTCTGGAACCGAAATATCGGGTTTTTCAGGATCTGCAATTCCGTCTCTTCTCCGTCGTGTTGGATTTTTGCAGTCACAATACCCGGCTTACTTTGGTCAAATCTGAAGTACTGGTACTGCCATAAAGGGTTTATCAAATGCATTAATTTATGCAAATAACCATGGCAAAATAATGTTAACAAGTAATGTCGACGAAAAGAGCTGGGTTAGTAACCGTTACGACATCAATTGTTAAAGTTTACTTAACATTTAAACATTCAAGTCTGTGAAACGTACTTACATTATTCCTGTAACAGGTTTGAAGTACAATTCCAGAAAAGGCTTCCATTGCCGCCATGTCCAGGTCGGGTACGAGACTGCCGTGTTGGTAACAGAGGACTGGTCAACAAGCGCCGTTAGTTGTGCGAGAGTCTCACAGTCGTGGTTCCGGTATTTGTATTGTGACATGCAATAATCCAGAACGTATCGGTTCTTGTTCTGCCCTGCAATGTAAATGCCTCGTGAAATCTTTATTATTGCAATGCTTATATAACATACATGTAGAAAGAAGTGAAAAAGCTGCACAATGATTCACTTATAAAATACTCTTGTGAAAGCGAAATGAGCAAGACAACTGCGCGCGCACAAACACGTGCACACGTTATACATGCAAACACATACGCTCTTATATAACATGAACATACCGGGGCAATTGTCTGCATGAATGAAACAAGTGTCAGCATCAGACTCGTTATTCTGCAGGGCCCAATCAAGAATATAAAGGACAGCGTCCGGGCCATGTAAAGTATTTCCGTCCATGCCAATCGTTTGGTCCTCGTCTATAAGGATGTTCAGCTGGCGGGGAATACTGTCCACTCGAACGCCAAAGATCTGGACCTTCCTTAAAGTGAGGTCCTATCTGTCGGGAATGGTGAGGTAGACTTAAGTTCTGGCTAAAACGAAACGTGAAATGGACATATCTGTCTGGACCTTCATTCGCCTCCTTACTTTTCCTGATGCAATCGTTGTATACATCTCTTTCCTGAAGAATAAAAATCATTTTTCAAACGTTAAGCAACTAAACAACGACTGCAAAGTAAACGATTTAATAAGAATAATACAATTGATGAAGCAATTATTTTGATACATATGATAATACAAATGTATCAGATATATTTGGTTTAGAAGACGTTTGGACACGGCGAGCTTACAACAATATTGTGTAAAGCTTATAATTATTTCCTATTTACTAAATGCAAAACTATATTATAATTATATGTCAAACATTATTACCTTTTGTGATAAAAGAATGTGATTCATGAACGAGTCTTTGTTGTGTCAGATGTTAAGTACACAGTCGGAACGTTGTCTACACCTCTCGAGGCGGCTGGCTGGGGTAGACCCCGTTCAACCGCATAGTTACGTATGAAGTGCACAACGCGCATGACATCATCATAACAAATAGCATGCTTTGGCTTTCTTCCACGGTTGCCATGAGCTCTAGGCGTCAAACCATGTTCTCTGACATGTTGTTGTAATGCTAAAAGCTGGTGCTTACCGATGTCAAAGAACAGCATAAATGTGTTTTTTTTACATACGGCACTCCCCTCTACCCTAAACTCAACCCTGGCTCGCTTCCGTTGCTTCCCTCTTTTAGTTGTTTCCCCATCAACGTCTTTCAACAAGGACATAACGTTAAGTTCCTTCTCCTCTCTGGCCAGCGCCCTTATATCTAACAATTGGTTAATAACAGTATCAAAATTAAAACGTTTATTACACTGATGTTTACAGCCGCATCCGTCCGACAGAAACTTACGCACGTTTAGAAATGCGTCATCGTCAGCGTCGCCGGTTTCTTTTACATCCTCACCTTGGTCGCTTTCGTTATCTTCTGCATCTTCGTTGCGCACCAGGTAATCGCGGACCCTGGTAGCAATTAATAATTCGGGCTCTTCAGGATCAACTAAGGGCGTTTCATCACACAGCACTTCCTGTGAGTGGACCGGTGTCCGACCAAAATGCTCCGACAATACAGATTCTAGTTCCTGAAAATATAGAAACGTGTATATTATTGGCCTAATATCACAAGTGTTGAAAATAACTTCATATGCATGTCAGTAAATTTAATATTAATTTTACTAACGTTCACTGTACAGAATGCATAGAGTATTAACTACAGTCTTGAATTAAAGTAAGAGCCATTAAGCGATGTTATAACGAACGTATTATTCGCAACAAATGGGATTTTACATGTATGTCATTTAAATAAAAAAAAATGTAGTACCAGCTGTTAATCTAGATCAAAATTACAGTTTGATTTATACCGCGTACATTAAAGCTAACTTAAAATGGACATCGCACGGTATTCAGTAGAGTAAAAATCATTTAAAAAATAATCATTTAAGAATGCTGCCCTTTGCTTATAGGTGATATTGAAGAGCTTAACTTTTTATTAAATCACACTAAATCTAGGTAAGGTAACGTTACTTAAATTCAAAAATATTTAAATTATAAATAATTTGCACGCAACTATCTGCAAACGACAAATAATATGAGTGAGTGCATTCCGATGCTGGGAATCGAACTACTGAACATCAATTTAATAGCGCTTCCATGTATCCATTACACCACAGGCACAGCTGATGTGTGTGAGAAGAAAATAAGGTACATATATAAACAATTTTTATTAAATGAAAACAAAAAACTAAAATTATTTGATGAAAACAACGAAACGACCATTTTGAAATGTCAAAACTAATGATAATAATATTTTTCTCATAACAACGTACACCATTAATCGTTGCTCGTTTACGCAATGTAAGTATTTATTTAACTCATTACACCACTATTCGTTGCTCGTTTAAGCAATGTTAGTATTTATTTAACTATCTATCATAAATACATGCTTGCAAACTACAAATGTACATAAAGAATACAGTTTTATAATGCATTTCATAACTATCATGGCTTTCGATTTGGATAGAGCAGTTAACTATATTCCTAAACGCCATTGAGCAAAACTGCAACATTTCGTTTTACTTTCAGTTCAGACGGTTCATGTAATGAAAGTAAAAGAAATTAACATATTTAAAAAAGAAACATTCATAACACTACAATCACGAACAACCAAATACTTACCTCCATTTCTTCATCCATCATGTTACTCCGTAAATAAAAACAATTCCGCAAATAATGTTTACTCCAAACACTAAAATATTTCCCGGGTAAAACAATGACGTCGGTTAAAGCGGGTTTTCCCAATAACGTCATCAATGTCGTTTTCTCACGACGCGCCTCATATATATATATTTATATATATATATATATATATATATATATATATATATATATATATATATATATATATATATATATATATATATATATATATATATTGTCATTAAGCCCGGTTTTCTCACGACGCTCCCCATATATATATATATATATATATATGGGGAGCGTCGTGAGAAAACCGGGCTTAATGACAATATATATATATGTATATATATATATATATATATATATATATATATATATATATATATATATATATATATATATTAAAGTCACTTTAAGCCGTTTATATAAAATAAAACGCTGTTATTAAATTCCAATATGTATGAGTAAAATATATATTTCCTATGATCACGAGTGAATTAAAATCGATAATCCACCGAATCCAACAAATTTTCTTTTTATTTAATGCATTTTTCACAGTCTATATACATTGTTCAGGAGTTTAACTAACGAATTTTGCTGGGATAATGACGTCATTTCGTAAAAAAATGACGTCATTTCATAGTAAACAATGAAAATTATCAATAATTCTCATATATGTATGAACGGTCAACGCCCGCTTCGCGGGCTTTTGCCCGTATTAAATTTGCCGTAGCTTTCGACCTCTCGGTCTTCTTCAGCGGCGTTTATTTGTGAATAAGCATATCATCTTTAGCGGAAGTGACGTTATATTATCGCACGTTACATTGCGCGTTTAATATATATATATATATATATATATATATATATATATATATATATATTATATGATCACGAGTGAATTAAAATCGATATTCCACCGAATCCAACAAATTTTCTTTTTATTTTATGCTTTTTTCGCAGTTTATATACATTGTAAAAGAGTTTTACTTAATAATGTCGTAGGGACTATGTTGTCATATATTATTATAGGTGTCATCTATATTATTATAGGTGCTACCTAATTTACGGGCAAAAGCTTTTAAAGTTTTTTTTGATAACCATGTATTTTTGATAAATATATGGACATGATTGTGTTCAAATTATTATAATTGTTGCAATAATTAAGTAATGCATAAAAAAAATCAATCTTAAAACGAGTAACATGTTTCAAGCTTAAAGATCTAGCATCTTATTTTTTTTTGTTTCCTAGACTTTCGACGTCATGGTACGTCATATAGACACTTAGTACTGGTCCTACCCAGGAAACAGTTTGTTTCATCAAATGTCTCAATTCAACTTGACAGCTTGCTAAAGCTAAAGCAGTTGCATTTAGCATACAGTACACTGATTTAACATAATCAAAATCATGTGATGTGTAAAATCAATTTTGATTGACAAATTTGACAGGATTTTTTTAATCCAATAAGTTTTAGACTGTCAAATAACACACACTACGTATTGAAAGCCATACCTGGAGCTTTCTTCTGTATATCACTGACTTCATCAGAAGAATGATTTCTACTGTTCGGAAACGTTAACACCACTAAATTGACGAATTGCCTTCTTATTTATTATCAATGTATAGTTATGTGTAACAGCATAACAACATACTTGTTTCGCAATTACAATATTTAATAAATACAGGTATCTTGCAGATTTCTAATTTTCTTTCGCAAACTATTGTTGAATAGTTTAAATTTTGTCGCCACTAAAAAACTAGCCATTTTGTAGCAATTCTAAAATCACAGTCTAAACTGCATGCACTTAGCTCTATAGTTACAATTTGAATGCAAATATTAGAATGCATCATGTTATATCATCCATATTTTTTTTATTTAAACATTCAAATAACACATAACACATTACATATATATATATAAAGGTATGTGGTATTGTGTAGAGATACAAAATACTTCACATCATTTATTTGCACATAAAAAAATAGTTACAAAATAAGTAAAACTAAAACACTGTCATCAACCTACATTTCAAGAATATTTACGTATATGAAATAACAAAGTGGTGTTATTGTATTACCTTTTACAAAATTAACATTGCTGGTTTTGTACTAGCCATATAACATTTATCATGGATTGACAAGTAACAACCAATTTATTAATTACACAATAGAATGGAAATCATATTAATTGCATTATGCATTTACTAAACAAGGTATTTGCTACTGTTTAGAATTACACTATCTTACTAAAAATGATCACAGGTACTTAGTGCTTTTACATACTTGTGGCAAGTTTTGTATTACTAGTTTGACAACTATCGGCAGACACTTGTCGATATACAGACACAATTTGCATGGGAACTTTTATATTTTTTCAGCATAATTGCCTTCAAATTGTTAATTTAACAACCCTTTGACATTGTTTGCACATCTGATCTTATTATACCATAGCTGATTTTTGTTTATAGATAGACATATATAGACTTTTTAAAGTTCTATAAAAGTTCACACATGTTCCATCCAAGTAAACAAACAGAACCAATAAAGATCACCACAGATAATAACTGTGTGTAAAGCTTGGAAATTTTGATAGTTCAGGAATCCCTCCTTTGTTGATTTCTGTAAACCCAAACTGTCCGTTTTGCTGGATAGAATGGCTTGTATGATGCCCAGCTCTTGCCTTGGAAGAACAGCTTCTAAAAACGGAAAGCCAACAAATATCTTAAAATTTGATCAATAACGCAGACAATTTATAAATGTATTGTTTTTTGTTGATTTCGAATCTGGCAGATTTTTTACGTAAGATTGTGGTACGAAAATCCAACGGTATCGGATTTTGTGGTTTGAGGCCTTAACTAATTATAGTGATATGTAACCTTTCGGGATATCGGTAAAGTGCGAGCAGACGAGGTGTAAATACGTTAAAAATTAAAGCTAAACGACTAAAAAGTTAGATCGGAATATCTTTAAATTTTGAAAATAAATGTGTTTCTGGTGGATAACAATGACAACTTACCAGAATATTGCTCATGATCACACGTAAAACTTCTTTCTGAGAGCGAATGGAAAATGCGTCACAAATTCTGACAAATAAACAGTAGGGTGTCGTTATTGATATACCGCGAGAATACTGGAAGAATAGAGATGCCAACTGTAATGTTTAAAACAAATAATTTTTTAACAAGCGTTTGTGATTTGTCAGGATAATAATAACAATAAGATATCGAAAAGATCAAAGCAAATAAATTCGACAGAAATCTGAGATTCGGCAATATTTTAAAGACGGGTTATGTTTACCTAAATTGTGTTTGGTAAAGACTGTCACTATATGTAGTGAACCAGTCTTCTGCTTATACCCACTGAAGAAGAGCATTCAGGGGAGATAATTGAGTAATGACTTAAATCTGGAACGGTTGCGAAGAAAACAGAAATAATGCGAGAATATTAAGTGCGATTCGCTACACAATTATGATGTCATTGATGTAACTTTTACTGCGGTATGTATTTACATGTGATTTAGCATATGTCAAAGTGTTTTTGATTTGTTCAAGGCCATAAATAGCATCGCGAAAATATATGTCGCGTGGCAATTTTTTTTTAGACGTATCCATATGTGGTATTCTTATGTAATTGTATGTCTAAATTCCCATATGTATGAACGGTCAACGCCCGCTTCGCGGGCTTTTGCCCGTATTAAATTTGCCGTAGCTTTCGACCTCTCGGTCTTCTTCAGCGGCGTTTATTTGTGAATAAGCATATCATCTTAAGCGGAAGTGACGTTATATTATCGCACGTTACATTGCGCGTCAATTTTAGTCTATTGTGTTTAGTCCAGATGGTTTGAACGTCCTCAGTTTGCGCTTCCAAAGTTGTTCGATGGTCTTCCGGTACTCGTCGGTTCCATTTAATTTTTCGAGTCCCATGACCCGGAAGTCTGCGACGCTGTGGCCGTTTGTGTATAAGTGCTCGGCTACCGGGTCGTTGTGTCGAGTCCGTATCCGGGACAGGGTATCTCCCGTCTCTCCTACGTAAACGAAGGTCTTATACCTTTCGCAGTGTACAGCGTAGACTACATTGGTGGATTTGCAGGTGACCTCGTTCCGCACATTGTAGCTTTTGCCGGTGGTGTCGCTGAACTTTTCAGCCTCCATCATGTATGGACAGATTGCGCACCTCTGTGCCCCACAAGGTCCGCTCCTGTTGGGAACTCGGAAAAACATCCGGTTGTGTTTTTTTATGAACCAATATGTCTTGAAGGTTGCAGTCTCTTCTGAATGCTGCTAACGGGGGTTCAGTAAATACGTTTTTCATATGATCTGAAATGTGGAGTGTTGGCAGGTGTTCCCGGAGGATATGGCCTACATTTGGTAGCGCTCTGGAGAAAGTGATAACGAGCGGTACCCTGGAAGTACTTTTTGAAGGAACTTTCGTATGCAGCAGATTTGCTCGCTTCTTGCTATCAACTTTCTTTAGTTCTGTCTCGACGAATCGGCCATTGTATCCTCGCTTCTGTAGTTGCTCTTTTATCTCATCTCTGGGGTTTTTGTAGTCCGTCTCTTCCAAACATATTCTTTTCAGCCTCACACCTAAGCCGTACGGTATGGCCTTCTTCGTAGATTCGGTATGCGACGAGTCTGTTGGTTTGGTATATAGGTCTGAAACCAGCCTTCCTTTTCGAATAGACGTCACGGTGTCTAGGAATTCGAGCTGCTCTGTGGAGTAGCGGAGCTCAAGCTGTATTCGTGGATGGATTTCATTTGCAAACGCATGGAATGTCTTTAGTGCCTCCAAACCATGTGTCCAAAAGCCCCAAACATCATCAACGAACCGGAAGTAGGCTATTGGATGTTTATTTGATTTTGAAAATAACACTGTCCCCCAGGCTCCATGTCCCACCTAAGTGCGATCCTATAGCAGTTCCTTCAATCTGCATGTAGTGGTCTCCATTGAATTAAATGGTGTTGTTATTTAGAACAGTGTCCATCATTGTGATCATGTCGTTGGTTGGTACTTCCGGTCTCACTCGCCGATTGAGAGGTTCAATTACTGCAGCACGGGCTTCTTCTCTTGGTACGCTGGGGTAAAGAGCCTTTACATCCAAACAAAATATGATGGTACCGTCTGGTAACGGCTGCTGTATCTGTGTTATTTTGTTTAGGAAGTCGGTTGTGTCTCTCACATACGACGGAAGTGACGTCACATTATCGCGCAATTCATTCTCCACTATTTCCGCCGTCTTCTCTGTCGGGTGATTGCGGCCGTTTACAATAGTGCGGAGAGGCATCCCAGGTTTATAAAGCTTCGGGTTGCCCTAAAGCTTACCGGCAGTTCCACCGCCGCTGGTGAGATACCTTTTAAGGTCACTGTTGATCGACCCCTTCTTGTATAGGGTATCGGCCACTTTCTTCACTTTGTTTTGCACAATCCTTGTTTTATCATCCGTCACCGCGACGTATGTCTCACTGTCCGACATTTCACACTTCAGCTTCGTGACACAGCTTTCCCTGTCCATTATCACTATCCCCGACCCCTTGTCGCAGGGCGAATTACTATGTCATCGTCGTGGAGTAATTCTTTGATTGCCTGTTCTTCCGATTTGCTTAGATTATATTTAAATTTTCGTTTTAATCCGCAAATGATGTCGTCTTTGACCGCTTGTATATATGTGGTCCAGCCATATGTCGCGGCCAGCCTTTGGAGTCCACGTCGAGGTCTTCTTTTTGTATTGTTTCTATGTTCAGCGTCTTCTGAATAGAAATATTCGTTTAAGCGCATACGGCGTTTCCCACGCTGACAAGTCTGTAAGTAATTTTCCTTTGTCTATTGTTTTCCTAGTCGGTATGAACTTCAGTCCTTCAGTCCTTCAATACTTCAGAGAGAGAGGGAAGATAGAGAGAAGAGAGAGAGAGAGGAGAAGAAGATGCTGAGAGAGAGAGAGAGAGAGAAGAGAATAGAGAGAGAGAGATAGTATAATCGCGAGAGAGATAGAGATAGACAGAGAGACAGACAGACCTACTAGACCGCATACAGACATACAGACATAGACAGAACAGACAGACAGACCTACACACAGACAGACAAGACCGACAGACAGAGACAGACAGACAAACAGACGACTACAGACAGACAGACGAGACAGACAGAGAGAGAGAGAGAGAGAGAGAAGAGAAAGAGAGAGAGAGAGAGATAGAGAAGAGAGAGAGAGAGAGAGAGCTCGAGAGAGAGAGAGAAGAGAGACGAGTAGAGAGAGAGATAGATTGGTAGGACATAGAGACAGACAAGAGACAGACAACAGAGAGAGACAGATAGAGAGAGAGATAGAGAGAGAGAGAGAGAAGAGAGTAAGAGAATAGAGAGAGAGAGATAGAGAGATAGATGAGAGATATATAGAGGATATCGAGGATCTGAGAGGATCTCTCTCTCGCTCTCCGTCTCTCTCTCCTCTCTCTCTCTCTAGAGTTCTCTCTCTCCTGAGATCTCGTCTCTCCTCTTCTCTCTCTGCTCTCTCGAGACTCTCTCTTCGCTCTCTCCGTCTCTCGCCTCTCTCTTCTCTGAGAGGATCTATCTGACTTTTGATTCCACTTTACTGAAGCTAACACAATCGTTAAATATCATATCTAAAATGTATAATTTTAACGCGATAATAGATAAAGTTGGAATGTATTTTAACATATATTTTCAAAGGGAAAGACACATAACACAGCAATATAAGACGAGGAGGTATCTATTATTAAACGGTTTCAAATGAAACTATTTGTAATGGTTTTCCACTAACACGTACGTTTTTCACTCACAACATTGCATTTGCGAAATTAATGATATTTATTATGTGGCATGTAAAACGACATATATTATGGCTTTACCAAACGATAATTTCCGTGCCAAAAAAATGAAAAAGAAAGCGTATAAGTAAATTCCACACACTTGTGATGATATGCATAACCTGTTATACAATAAAAATAACCATGCTCTTAACATTTGTCGCAAATCTTCAAACATTTATCTTTATTTTCGCAGGCAGCTACAAAAGAAACGTTTCGTCTATGAAGTCACATTTAATTTTAATTGAAAATCATGTGTATTGTTTGTGTTTGTTTACACACAAATAAAAATTTCTCCGTGATAATATCACATAAGCAGTATAATGACTCGTTTTGTTTCACCTGCATACACGCATACTGGCCGTGTTTGAGGTTATAGAAACAATAACAAAACCAGTCGTACTGAATGGGAAATCAAGCAGCCATTTACATGAATAACATAATAAACGACGCTTCAGCATATAAAAGGAATCATAACTGTACCAACAAAAATACATTTGGTATTTGTACAGTTGCATGATTCTTCTTCTTCTTCATCTTCTTCTTCTTCTTCTTCTTCTTATTATTATTATTGTTATTATCATTATTATTATTATTATTATTATTATTATTATTATTATTATTATTATTATTATTTTTATTATAAGTAGTAAAAACAGTAGTAGTAGTATCATTATAATTATAAGTAGTAATAGTAGTAGTAGTAGTATCATTATTATTATTATTATTATTATTATTATTGTTCATGTTTATGTTTATAGATTGAGATTTTATAAACTTTATTGAAATAATGTTTGTCTTATTTATCTACCCTGAACTGTTGCATATAATACACCATTTTCAATATCATATGGTATGAATTATTAAACGGTATTTGATTTGAAATAAACTGTATTTGACTTGATGTAAACGTTATAAGACTCGAATCCTGAAAACGAGAACGATGATGATGATTGCGGCGAAAAACATTTGTAAGTTAAACACTTTCTTGTACAAACAACTCAAACCTAAACTTCAAATACAACATATAATCATCCTAATTAGTATCGAACTTTACACCTTGAGCAAACATTGACGCCATCAAAGATTAACACAGAACGTGATAGAAAATGCTTTTCACACATTTAAAGTAAAAGCGACAATGTTGTGGGCTTTGATCAGAAAAGCCGATGATTCTCGCGTCCCTTATCGCTGGTATATATAGGGACCACCGTAGTTTCCAATGTGAATACTGCTCTAAGAGGTTTAACAGCAAGTACGCATGCGCGGCTCACGAGAGACTCCATACGGGAGATAACCCATTTTGGTGCTCGGTTGCTGGATGCGGAAAGAGTTATCCCCAAAAGATCCAACTAAAACTTCATTTGTGCTGCCATAAATAGACATTACTACTCAGTGATGCTTTTTAAGAACTTGTTTCATCAGATATAGATATATTATGGCATGCTTATTTCAGTGTGATCTATGTATTTGGTTTGAAATGCATTATTTTCGTCGAATGCGTGCTGCTATATGTTGCATTGTTAGTGAATATGTAAATACACAGAATTAAAGTCAGTTTCATTCTAAAAACACCCGTCAGCCTGCTTAATATATATTTACCATTTAAATGATGAGGGACGAGTCATGCGTGACTATTTGATAACCAAGCACTCTATGTAAGATCTACTTATGCGACGAGACATTGGAACGGTACAATGTGTAATTGTCCTTATATACAGACAATTGAGGGTAATATTTACATGAATCCTACTACATTAATGCAACAGTCTACGGTAATCAGAAATATACTGATGATAATTTGATAATATTATCCCAGTCTGGATAATCTGTTAAAACTAAACACACACAAAAAATATTAAAAAATAAGCTATAAATTTTACATAATGGTAAGACAAAAACATAAAATCCATTAACTTTTTAGTTAACTTATGTCCGCTAGCATGATATTACAATATTCATATCATATGTCGATACTACCTTGAATATTTTCGCGTTAACAAAGATAAAATATCAACTTAGTATTTAAATGTAATAAATGCACAATAACTCATTTTAAATAATCATGATTAAGCTGGTGAATAATTTTTTAATGATGACATTGTACTCGTTAACTCATTTCTTCAATAACTCGTTGAAGTTAACAACTTAACGTAAACGCGCCATTTTCATAGCATATGCATGGTTGAGACCAGACAGTAGTGTGTTTTGTGTTCTTTCTGATCTCAATATCCGTCTATAAGGGTAACTTTTGTTTAAACTTAGTAACGTGTCATGTACATTAACAAGTTGTGTCGAAAGCTCAATATTGATTGGGACTTTGCTAGAAGTGATTGAATGTTAAAGAGAGTATACACGATTTTTATATGTGTTCAATTGTAATATATTGATAAAAGTATGTTACAAAAACACAAAATAGGCAATAAAAAGAAGATGTTTCGAACATATTTTCCTACAATAACCGAAGCGTTCGTCTTTTTATTAGGATCGGAGTTAGTGTTCGTGTGTCGTATGAATTGATATCGTTGCAGGAAATTAACATGATCCGTAAAACAAAATTTAGATTCACATAGTACATGCATGATATACATGCTGGCGAATACGACTGTACAGACATTTTTGATGTCAGAATTTAATATGTGGCTTATTTCGAATTTTTCGACACATGTTCTTCTTAATGTTTATTTTTATTTATATTGAAATATATGTTTAATACGTTTTTTTATACATTTTATATAAATTCATAAATATTTGACAAAATCGTGCATACTCTTTTTGAACAGACATTTTCCATGCAATTGTTTAGTTCATATCCAGCAAACGAACATCGAGGATTCAAGAACTGATAACGGTATAATGTCATGTATATGGATATGCATTAACAAGATCGCATATATAAGCCAAGTGTGAAAACATAAGATAGACCTACTGATTTCATTTCACTTGTGCATGGTGCTTTTTTCCGCGCATTAAAGGCAGTTGTTTGTTAAGAAGCGAGATTGGTTGATAACAACGTTTTATTGCAGCAGAATATTAATCCAAAAAGATAATAGCATTTTTTTTGTATAAAATAATTATTTTCAGACAGTATCAATTCGATTTTTGCGAAAGCCGAAAAAATGGCTTCATTCTATATATTGTGAAAAGTATGTCAAAATATCCCATTGACGTCTATCAAAAGCGCTTTGAAGCCAGCAGTGCATCCCCGTCAACAGATGATAAATGTACACATGTATGTGCGCCAACACAAAACCAGTAACTGGCGAATGAGGTTGAGCAAAACAACGATTTTAAAGAAGTTCCTAAGATCTGGTACCGGCTACAATATGGAAAGTCGCGACACTCCGCCCAAACAGTCGTTCACTAATGAAGTTCCTGTCTCGTTCGTGCTGCAAAAACACCTGAACAACCCAATTTATGTTCAAACGGCACACACCAGCACATGCACGGTGAAGTGGTAAACACTTTTTTTGAGTGTCGCCTTACCTGGAAACAGTTCGGCAATTAAGACCACAACTGAACGAACGCAGAACCCGCAACACTGGTGATGTGCCTCAAGGGAATGATTGATGTCATTAAAATTACTTTATTGCAAAAAATTGATTTCCAAAGAATTCAGAAGATTTAAAATACATACTGCTGATTGTGATTTTAACTGACAGTGTTTGCGTCAAACCAAGCGTGAAATATGCTGTTACGTTAAGATAATCTTTCACAATATTTCATTCTCATCTGTAACAAAGCGGCAATTAGCGATCTGATAGCAAACAATGATGTGAGACGCCACGGACGAGAGTGGACGTGGAAAATTTAGGAGAAAATTGTATTGAATTTTTAACAAGTTTTATTGGCTTTTAGGCAATTTTTATTGCCGCCAACATCATTTATAACTGTTTTACGTTTTAAATCAGTGCTCTTATTATGCGACGAGTGGTAACGTGGTGATAAAGTGTGAAATAAGACTTTCTTGGTCTGTCGCGGGCGGCGAGGCCTGGCAGCCATCTTGAAAATTGAAAAAATTATCGAACAAAAATAGACATTTTGAATAGCAAAGTGGATGTAGCCTTGAAATGAACGATTGATTATAGGGAAGTAGAATTATACCAATACTTTTAAGAAAAATCTAGCGGTTTTACGGAATTTTTTAACTTTTAATCTTGGACATAAACTGTTACGTTGTCTAGACTTTTTATAGAACTTTGCATAGCAAACAAAGGAGAACGTGCACTTTTACAGCTGTCATCTTAACAGCTTTTACCGTAAATAGTTATTTTAGAAAAGTTTTATTGGGCTTTAAACCTAAAAGTCACTTAATGATAGGCAGGCTTGTATTTTATAATTTTATGCTCAACACTCAATGACTTTTTTTACCTATATCTCGTTCTAAGCTTTTTCTTAGCTTACTGTGTGCAGAATTCTGTGGTGGAGTTCTCGCCTGCTGATATGGCAAGCATGGCGCAGACGTTGAGTACAGTCCAGAGGAAAAGTACAACTGGCTCAAGGTCTGCGATTGGTAAGAGGCTGCAGTCTCCCAGCAACTCCCCTGGAGGTCAGACACCGGGCAACATGCAGAGGTCCACTGAATACAACCTCACGGTGAACGGTAACTTAGCAAAAAAGTTAGTTAGAGGCTGCGAATCGCACTCAAAGTATTGAATGTGAAGTAACTGGAGGAGGTTTTGTCATAACAGCCGATTTAACTACTTTTAGAGCTCTTGAAAACTGTCTTATTACACTTCTATGGAAACGAACCAGGTGTCAAAAATGAAACTACCATTGATACAACATATGATAAATCTGGAAAGAACGTTGTCATGTACGCCATAAGGCAAACTAGTTATACTCTGAACATCTATAACACACGTAGTAGATTTCTGATAAATGGAAAGAATGTACCTTTGTTTATAGACGATCATTTGAAACAGATTTAGCGGTTGATTCAGCAGGTTCGAGTGGATGGCAGGCCAGTGGACGTTGCCAGTACCAACAAGCAGTTGGCGGAAAGCATTGAGAGCGCGATGAGAGACAATAAACCAGCAGGTTGTGTCAACCAGAACACTACAAGTAAGACTAGATTATCCATTCAAAAAGTGCAGATAACACTGTATCAACAGACAAAGTTAAAGAAAAATGGCCGTGTATCAAATGTAAAATAAATGTAAAACATGGTGTTGAATGCTCTAAGAACCATACAGGGATTCATTATAACTGTTTGAAACGTGGTGGTGTGAGTGAAGAAGAATTGAAAAACCTTATGAACCAGCCCTAAGAGACTGCCTTTACTTGTGTGGTGTGTATTAAACATATGGAGTCACAGGTAAATATTGAGAATTCTGTTAATTCCACAAGTAATACAAAGACAAATACTAAAGGTACCCAGAAAACAGGTAATGCCACAAACCCAATACCATATCAGCAACTGTTAGTAATCCCTTCAAGACAAAGGTTTGCATTAAAGGATAGTGTGAAAGCACTAGTGCTGGACGAATAAAATCGAAATGAAACACCAGAAAAAAACTGAAACCTGTTATGTATGCAGCAAAACAAGTCTTTCGAATGAAACATGTTGTGACATATGTAAAGCAATATGTCACCATGAATGTGTTGATTATGACTCGTTAAATCTTAAAGTCACCTGTATCACATGTATAGGAACAACTGAACATCTAGAGGCAGCGTCCCAAGAGGATATGGCGGAACAAGTAAATGATGGTAGAACCCAATCTATAACTACAACAGGTCCAGATGCTAATCAGGGCGACCAACTGAAGGCAGCTCAAGGTTTGAAACAAAAAGAACAAAAGTTGAAAAAAATAGAAACCGATTTAAAGATAAGGGAGAAAGAAATAAGCGAAGCAGCAAAGCATAGACCAAAATTAGAAAATCATATTAAGAAACTGGAGGCCAGAACTGAAGAACTTGATAGACTTAACAGAACATTACTTGATAAAATTGAATTCTTAGAGAACCAAATCGAAACTCTTAAAAAGACAGTACCAACCGTATCATCAAGTACAAATAAGTGTTCTAACTCAGTTTTGACAGAGAATGAAAAGCTCATGGACTCTATTCATAGTAAAGTCACCAACTTTATTCTAAAAAAGATTGACAAGCAATTCGAAAATCTCGATTTGAATAAGGGTGTGTCCCCCACAGTAACTTCTGATAACGAAACAAGAACATCACATGTACAGAATAATGAACCATTTAAAGATAAAGATTCTTCCGAGCGAATCATTAGAATTAATAACATTAGAAGTAGATATGCACACAATGTTAATAACAGTATTGTAGATCGTGCTGAAAAGGGGCACCACGGAGCACAACATCAAAGGAATAGCGAGAACAGGCTACATAGCGACATCATACTCCCAGAAGGTTACGTGGCAGTCCCCAGGGACCAGGTGTATGCTACAATCCAGGGTCGACCCATATGTAAGACACAGACGCAAAGGGAGTCAAGTAAGACTAGTGTTAAGGCATCCGTTAAGGCACCCGACATTACAACTCAGGAAAATTTTAATAATTCAAATGCACCTGAAAGCAAGAATTCCACTATGGACACTGTGAATAATAGACATGAAAACAGTTGCGAACCATTGGATCTCTCCACAAAGAAAGACTATGAATTAAACAGAGTACAAATAGTTAATTGCCAACAAATTAATCAGAATCTAATCAGGTATAGAAGTGACAGCTGCATAAATAATATGAAACCTTCATCGGACGAGAATATGAAAACAACTACAAGCAACAACCAGAACAAGCAAAATTCTTTTTTGTACAGAAGCGCCAGTTGCATAGATCTCACAAAGCCAAAATTGAACAACAACCCGAAGAAATTGATAAACTGAGCTTTGTATCTTTTAATTGTAAAGACGTAACAACTAGTGTCCTTGATGTAAATAAACTGTTGGAAAATGCACATTTTTTACTACTTCAGGAGACGTGGCTTTTTGAATGTAATACATATAAATTAAGCGAAATAGGTAAAAATTTATGTTTTGCGGCTAAGGGAGTGGATCTATACAACCCTATCTCTCCAGTACAAGTACCCAGAGGTTATGGAGGTGTCGCCATCCTGTGGTAAAAGGACATGGATCATCTTGTCATCAAACTGGACGAGGGTAACCAGAGAATACAATGTGTCGAAATAGCTACAGAAGATAATAGATTCCTAGTAGTATCAGTATATATGCCTTCAAGAAACACTCATCAATCAGAAATAAAATTCCAAGAATGTAAGGACCAGCTTAGAGAAATTATAGTTAAATACAGCGCATCGCATGAAATCATCATAGGAGGAGACATGAATACAGATTTATCCACACAAGCGCCGTGTTAGGGAGAACAGCATACTTAAACGAACTGATCTCTGATTTTGACCTACATCATGACAATTCGGGGAAAACATTCACAAACTCGCAAAGTGTTGAGTGTACGGAGATTGATTTTTTTTTCGTTAAAAACCCATGAAAAGGACAAATACAGTAAAAATACGTTAACATCTCGGACCACCACCCTGTGCAGATTTCTGTGGCGACACAACTTATGCGAAAGCGACAAATTAAAGATTTTACCACAAATATACTGAAGACAAATTGGAACAAGGTTGATACAGATCTCTACTCTGAAACACTTAGACGTCGTATTTTATCACTCGCTCCTACTGAGTTAGACACTGTTGAACAGATTGAAAACTATTCTTTGAAAATAATGTCGATAATAAAGCAATCTATGGAAGACCAGGCAAGAAAAGTGAAATCTATGAACTCTAAACCTAAATTGAAAGTTTGGACCGAAAAAATTGGCAATGAACTTAAGAACATGAGAGCAGCGTTTAAGTTGTGGTCATCACAGGGGAAGCCCAGAGAAGTTGGTAATATATATTTTTGATGTCTCTTAGACAAGCAAAAAAGTCATTTCGCAGTTCTTATCGTTGTGAGCAAGCGAGAAGATTGACCCAAGACAGGGACAATTAATGGAATTCTAGAACCAGTGATACATAACTTTTTCACAAATTAATTAACAAACAAAGAAAGAATAAGTCATTTATGGATGACGATCTGTGCGTTGATGGACAGAAATATTCAGGTGAGGAGGAGGTAATGAATGGCTTCAACGCTTATTTCTTGAAACTTGCGGAACACTCGATTAACAGTAACTTTGACATTGGCAATAACCAAAATAATGATACTGAATTTAAACATATTAGTGACATAGTGCGTGAAAAAGATGTCGATCCGGTTACATTTGAAGAATTAGACAAAGCAGTTAACAACATGAATAAGGGTAAATCAGCCGATATATATGGTCTCACTATTGAAAGTACCTTGAATGGTGGAAGAACTGTTTTTAATGCAATCCTTCAAATATTAAATGCTATACTGAAAATTACTGAAGTACCCAAATGTTTGAAAGTTGGACTTTTAACGCCGGTGTTCAAAAACAAAAGTTGCAACTCAGAAGCAACAAACTATAGAGGAATCACAGTCTTACCAGTGATAGAGAAACTACTAGAAACCGTAATTAAGATTAGAATTGTATCAGTGTTGGAGAAACATCAAAGCGTTTACCAATGACGGTTAACAGCGAACACTTCCCCACTTCACGCAGCACTTATCGTGGAAGAAATAATGAGAAACTTCAAGGATAGCGGAGAATCAGTAGATCTTATATTTTTAGATGCAAAGGCTGCTTTCGATGTAGTTGATCACCACCACCTACTTTGTCAAATATACCACTCAGGAGTAAATGATAAAATCTTGTCAATTATAGAGAGTATTCACCCAGAAGCGACTAGCGTTGTGAAGTGTGCAGGGATACGCTCTGATCCATTTTGTGTTCAACAAGGAGTGCGTCAAGGAGGTATCCTCAGCACAGATATGTACAAAGTGTATATCAATCCATTGCTGAAACGTATGGAACTCACGGACAGCGGTTGTATTGGTGATATTCGTTGTAATGCAAGTGC
Source organism: Dreissena polymorpha (assembly GCF_020536995.1). Lineage (NCBI taxonomy): Eukaryota > Metazoa > Mollusca > Bivalvia > Myida > Dreissenidae > Dreissena > Dreissena polymorpha. The sequence continues at coordinate 15,720,066 of NC_068359.1, read as the reverse complement.
TTGCGCGGACGATGTAACTATAAACTCTACGAACAGTAACGAAACAGCAACTTTGATAAGTATGGCAGATGATTTCGCCAATTGTGAGAGATACCTACTTTAACCAAATAAAACAGAAGCTCTAAAAGTATATCCAAATAACTGTAAATCAAAAACATATGAATATTTTGAAATCTATGGTAAACAGATCACAAACTCAGAAGTCAGCACTTATCTAGGCCTTAAAAGATCTGAAACCGTGAACTCCACAGCGGAAACCAATGTTGACCATAAAAAAGTAATAGCTGGTTCATTGAAGTGAGGTTTCTATTCTGGTGGTACGAACTTGGTGAAGCTCAAGACCTACTGAAAACACTTGTAAAGAAAGAACAATGGAAAAGGACAGTTAGTAAATCGGTCAGTTTATGGTGGTATAACAACTTTCTAGATCAAGCACAACATATGAAAAGTCTTAAAAACCTAAACTTTAAAGCAGTAACTCCAGGAAAATCGCACTCGCTACTTCAACTACCCTCAAGCTCATCTTACGATGCAAACAGACTATTAGTGAAGCTGAAATTCATGAGTTGCACCTACATACTCCAAAGTAATCGAGCATCGTTCAACCAAAATAGCGTCGATCAAGCCTGTCCTCTTTGTAACGAAGCTCCAGAAACGCTAAGTCATTTTGTTCTGAACTGTTCATTGACGTCAGAAATACGAAAACCCATTATAGCCGACATTCGCTTTGAAATCGAGAGACTGATGCCAAATACATGGGACTCATTCAACACAGACGAGAAAGTACACACAATTATAGACTGTTCTGGTTTAAGGCACAGGGGTAAATTAACAAAAACAGAGACACTGAGGCTTCAGAGTGTTGAGTTCCATTGTAGAAGACTTTTATTTACTTTACATACTGAAAGATATAGACACTTACACACAATAAACGTCATTAAAAACAAGGCTACATCCGCGGTGCACTCTTATAAGTCCAATATAAGTAGGAAGGTGACAACGGTGTCACAAACTATACATTAACACTTTGACGTGCTTGTCACGGTTGGCCCATAAGGGCTGTTAAGACAAGGAATACGAATACGAATGGCCCTGGGGCTTGTGTGTATGCAATCTGATGACTTAATATGCTCCAGTAATGTACCAGACCAGATTCATGCTATAACGACTAGCACAGATTACAATTATAGAGTCAGTTATGAAATTCGCCACTGTGAAAAAATTGTCGCCACTTTTGAAAATTTGTCGAAATTTTCGACAGTGGAGATCGGCAGCGAAACCACTGTGACTTCATTGCATATATGATTTATATATAACTCTACCAAGAGTTCCTGATGAAATTTGCCGATTTCATACAATCGGTACAATTGTCCAGAAATCACAAGGTATTCACTGTCAACTACAAACTCCATGCTTATCGACGAACCCTTAACCTGGTACTTCCCTCATTTCGCTCTATGTTCACACATTGCACAGGACGCTGATAAGGGCATCACGATGACGCGTTCAAAGATCTGAGAAATGAAGTTCACCCTTGGTGAGAAATGAAGTTCACCCTTGGGGATACTAAGGGTCACGCTAGGGAACTATTTATGTATATAGCATTTAACTTAATCTTTACCTATTGACATGAAATAAGAATCTTTTAATGACGGTACGTTGTCGACGATAATTAAAGGCCTTGATGTAGTAAACGTCAAAATCTCTATCAGGGGACGACGAATTCTTATCATATCAACAAGTTGCATAACGTAACACCAACTACACACATACAATTAGTAAAACTGAGATCACCGTCTAGCAAACATGGGGGCTTTAAGCGGGATTGAACTTTCATACGAGTATTGTAATGTATATTTCTATTAAAAATGGCGATAGGCAATCTAGTGGAAAACGACTTATTGCTTGTATAACACATGTAATATTCAAATAACACTATCATCGGGAGAGCAATATGGTTTGAATATAGGGTTGTTTGTCAAGCAGTTTTACAAATGATCTAAATTAATATTCAAACATGATTAATCATTAAAAATAAAAAAATATAAAAAATAAGAATTAAATAAAAGGATTAGAAAGCTAAGATGTAAACAACTTAATTATTTCAATGATTTGATGTGGTTAAAAACTTGTATCCTGTTTACATGATTCAAATAATCCCTTCTTACCACTCCCGTTTCCAAAGGTAATAAACAATTAACGAATTTGAATTTCTGTCATAAGTAAGCTTAGCCAAGTTCCCAAATTGATTTTTTTTAACAACAGTGACTTGTGCAGTTAAATATATGAATCCTGATCTGATAGACAGATTTGCAGTTTATTAAATTGATTTTATAGATATATCTCCTTTAACATTGAACATGATTTTGTTTAGACGGTCATTATATCCTGTAATCTATTCTGCTCACATATTTAGCTCATTATTTCAAATATATAGGGTCATTTTTAAATACACAAACAGCCTTATGTTGGTCGAATTGATTGGTAAATTATCATGATTTTTAGAACTATTTTTTATTGTCTCTTAACAATACAAAGAACACTTGTTCGACAAAGAACGTGTCTATACAAGAACACATTATCATTCTTTCTGACAATAACTTAAAGATTTTTCGCACGTTGGTGCAATTGAATTTAAATGTGTTTTTATTGTGTGTTTTTGTGTGTATATATATGGATATTTGTGTTAATGCTGTTCTTGATAGTAATCTATCTCGTTTATAGTAATATTACAATATTGAAACTGATATTTGATCCTTTTCATTACATGTATTTTAAATTATCGTGACATATGTTATTTTATAGAACTATTTAATCACCATTACAATGAAACAGTTATTTGTTTCCTTTTAACACCATAATGGCGTCTTTTTCGTGGTTTATATAACGATATTTTAGTATGTGATTAAACGTCTCTTTATTTTTTATATCAAATACAAAATACAAAAGAATATTAGTTGCATTACATCGGGCCTAAGAACTTTGAAATACCCGTTCACTGGTTTTATCCATATATTCAGTACTTAAATGATCATTGGAAATGTGTTCTCTTTTAGTGTTATTTAATTGTAACTGAGAAGCCAAAAACTTGAATTTTATTTACACTTAAATGTTTTGTGAATAAAGCAAGGTCACGTAAGTATTTTGAAGTTCCCTAAAACCTAATGCTTTTAATTTGCAGTTCCTGGGCGGATCCCCCATGTGTCTTTTCATGTTCGTGTGTTTTTGTGTACCTTCGTATTGTTTCCCTTGTATGTGTTTTATACAGAGCAAAAGTGATTCCTATTTTACTAGAAATTCTTTACCGCCCAATTTAACGACTCTATGTGGTCATTTGTGTGGAATGATTCTATGTGCTTATTGCAATCCGTAGGCGATGAAATCCGTATAGAAAAGAGTTTTATGAGGTTTGTCCATATACAGTCGACTTCAAAGTCGTGTTCTGTCGATGATCATACAATATTCGTGTATACGTTTTTAATTTCCGCCGTTAAAAGGGTAAAACAAAATTAATTAAATGGCCCAAGAGACATTGCCTAATTCGAGGTTGACTCGACGGAAATCAATTAAAGTATCCATTCAAGTCCAAACGGACATTTGTTCGCGTTTGCTGAGTGCGTAATTTGGCTCATCATATTATACAATATACGAGTTATAAACACACAATTATGATAATTAAATAATTAAAGTATCATAGCGCAAAGACGTAAGCTTCGTGTAGCACAAGTATTATTAAAACTGTTTGTGTTAATATCAAAGTACACATCAACGAAACTGCGTCCAAATGTAATGGAACTTAAGTCAAAAGCTTACTTCAAACACAATGTGAAGTATGTGTTATTTGCGTCGCACTGAAGTGCGGTGACTAGTTTGTAATACGTTTTTTTTTTCGCATATGGAGAAGTTATTTTACGGATCAATGTATATATTTTTGTTGTCAGAATATCTTGCACAGTGGTGATTTTTTGTGTAAATTAGTGTAAATAAGTACTGCATTTGTGCCTATTACATTTACTACAACATTTATTGCCAATAATGCAAAGCTAATTATTTTAATTAAGGTAGCGCACCTCTAATGATTTCCTGCGATTTATTTTACGATCATTGCCGATCTTAAATGATCGGTTATTTCCGAGAGATGCATTTTATTTTTTTCAAACTTCGAATTTTGATATATGTTTACCTAATTCATTTAGAATACATTATTTTTACTATAAATATTGACTTTGATCCAATTATCATCTGAAATATACGATTTCGCGATTTCTTCAAAGATCGACAAGCCTTTTACCTGTTTACTTATGGATATTTAATTAAAGATTGCACGGATGTGAAGTTGTCGTGGCCGAGTGGTTAAGGCGATGGACAAGAAACCTTTTGGGATCTTCCTGCGCAGGTTCGAATCCTGCCGACATCGCATACTTTTTGCGATGCGTTTTATTTCTTTTCTAACGTAATTTGATTTAATATAGCATATAAGCTATGTTAATTGTCAAATATGTTGAAAATTGTAAGAACATTCTTCAATTTTTAAAATTAAAACAACGTTATGACTAAATTGGGTAATTTACTGCTGAAAATACGAATGATGCATGTTGCATTCTTATTTTTATTTCAAAAAGTAAACGGTAAATCTGTCTATTTCTTGGTATTTTTGCTGTATATAGTGTTTCTATAAAAAAAAATAGTTTAAAATATAACTTAAATGATACTATTTTGAATTTTATGACACTTTGTTTTTAACCGACTCTGTTCAATGTTTACTTGGCTGAAATCATTTACATTTCATGGCGCTATTCCATAGATAAAAAATTATTAAAAATAAATGTCTGTAAAATAATACTTATTTCATCTTGTTTAAACTTTGAACACCTTTACTGCATCTGTACACACCAACTGCATGCCCATATTTGGAAATCTGAATGAATTATAGCCTTTTATATACCCCAGGGGTGAAAATAAACTGGACAAAAGCTGAGCGTGAGGGTCGTTTTGAAAAAATCGGTATATTTTTTTTAAAGCATGGAAAGCCTACCTACAAATTTGCATGTAGTTCAGTGAAATGATGCTGATTAAGAAAATAATTAATTAAATTATATTTGGATATGTGCCCATTAGAGGTGCGCTACCTTAATAACTGATCACAGTGACTGGGCAATAATACAAGACCACAGGTACTTGGCAAATACGCGAACCGGTGAAACTTTCTGGTTTTGTATAAAAACAAAACTTCTTTGTTCCACTATCCTAGCAACCACCTAGTTAATAATAAAGGCGCTATAGAGCGCGAAGCGCGACACGTTTTATTAATTTAAAATTATGAGTCTTGATAACGGAAGCAGCCGCTTATCAATGAGGAGCACTATCACAGCACCCCAGTCTCATTACTATCAAGTCCTTCTACCGGTTGTTTTTTTTTAAGAACCACATATAGAAGGCCGCAGTCCTGAGCCGTATCTTGCCAGTGGTATGGACTCTTTGGTATGGACCTTTAACCCCGATCACTATCCAGCGTTTAAACTTCCGGGTTTACATTTAAACCGACTATTAATAGCTTATTCATATCTTAGTTAGAAGGTGATTTTTCAAGCGGTTCGGACAATGTAATATGATTTTACGTGTGCTGTGCGTGACTGTCGTCACGGGAAAATATAAGAGAAGGTAAACAAATTGCCTGAGATTGTCTTAATTTTGAACAAATTCGTATTAAATATATTGGTTATGAAATATAATATGTAAATAAAGAGTGTCTATATTCAATTCAATGGGACAAAGGCAAAATTATTTTTTATCGAGAAGCAATTTTATTTGTATGTTATGTTAATATATACACGAACAAATGAGAGAAAAACACCGTGATATTGGTCAGTTCTCATTTATATTTTCTTTTAATTTAACAACAAACCCGTTAGGACTTCAGACAAAACTTAAATGTATATCGCTATATTCGACATCGTGCGGTTAAAAACTAATAACAGCAAAACGAAGATTTGTAGATTTCCAAAACGTCTTAGTCGCAATATGTATCAAGTATTCGTTTGATAATGACAAACACATTTAAGTTATTGACAGCGGTTGCTAATCAAATTTTAATACACTGCAGCTATGAAATATGCCGAAAAGCTATGCCTGAACAAACCCTTAAAACACGTTATTGCTTACGTCACTTATTTAATAATGAATACATGGTCATTATGGAAAAATAACAGGTATTTGATTCCATCATTGAACCTATTATTCTATTTAATTCAGCAATATGAGGAGTAAACGACAAAAAATGTTTGCATAACATTCCCCATTTCTTAAAAGTGTAATTGGTTTTTAAACGGTAAACCGATAGGTTGCCGTTTATGGACACATTTGTAGATATCCTTTATTGATTTTATGTAAGAAAACACCCAAAACATTATTTAAAAGTTATGAATAATTAATCGGCGATTGCGTATAGTACGTTAATTATCCAAAAATCATGGTCATTATCATGATCATCATCACAATTATTATTAGCATCGTTATCACCATCATCTCGTACACCTCAACCACAACGACACATTTTTTTTGTTTCGTCAATTCCATCAATCAAACTGATACTTATAATCATCACTATCGTCATCAGAAACACTGTCATCCATCATATAAAACTTCAAATACGATCACTGCCGCCGCGGCCACATTTGACGCCGCCATCACTAGAATCATCGCTACCACCGCTGCCCCAATCACCATCACAATAGCCACATTTATACCACTACCTCTACCACTACTATAATATCACACACTACATATACCGCCACCACCACCACCGCAGCCGCTGCAATTACGACCATCACTGTTACAACCTTCATCGCAATGCTTCAACTAACAATCAATTCGCTTGTATTTATATATAAATAGTTGATGATTTTGTTACACACCTATTTTATAAACTGTCTCACTATTCATTAAGACGCACTGTTATAACTCATTGTAGATGAGACGAATAGACTCTCTGTACTTGTTTAAGGAATTTATTGCACTAACCTATTTTGTTATTTAAAAGGGACATTAAAATGGTAATTTAAACGTTCCATTATTTCAAATTAAAACTAATCACAGTAGTACAGTAAGCAGTTAATAAACTCATTTATTGATACTATAATACAAAAGCACAATTAAATGGAACGGTATCCGCAAGGCAGTCAATTTTGTATGAAAACTCACTTGGCATAAATGTGAAAAATTGAATCAAAATATCATTATGCGGAGTGTTAACATGTGTTTAAATCTAGCGAAATTGTTTCAGTACCTTTCATACGGAGCCAATGCTATCTTACCCCAGTTATTTTAAAAACACTTTCAAAATACCACGATACACACATTGGCTCATTAATACTAGTAAATTTGTGAGTTTTACCTCACTCAAAAACAGTATTTGTTGAAGACAGGACGTCAACAAAGTCCGTGTTTCATCAACGTAGCTTAAGTACCTTTCCGTTTGATTTATCGCAGGATGCTGGGTCCGCACTCACAGTTTCCGCATTAACAAAGAAAATGATGATTTTGTTTGTAATCACCTCTTACAGTTAATAAAACTAAGCAAATCCTCAATTCGTAGAGTTTAAGTATGATTTCATAAATAGTGTTATGCTTTCCATTTATAAAACAAAGGGTATACACATGTTATACCAACATATATTAGCAGCTATACGCGATATAACGTTGGACATAATGTATCAATTATAAAAAAAAATAGCAATTAATTGTATTAGTTCTAACAACGTTATATTGTTAACTGTATTGAGCATTGTACGTATCTTGTAAAAAAACATAAGATATGTATAAAAACAAGTTTGTAGTTTGTAGTTTGCATTTTGAATATTTGTGTGTACCTCATTAAAAATTAACATATTAGCTAAAAACAAAATACTTAGTAAATCTGGCTCAATAGATTTACCCCGAAATCGGCATGATTATGTAAAAAAGACAAAATACGATGATGGTAAAGTTAAACAGAACAATTAAAATCCTTTCAAAATCACATAACTATCAACCCTTATTACTCGAATGAAGTTACTATTTGTGAACAACTGGAGATAACTTTTGTAACTTTTTGTTTGAGTGGGGTTTCTACAATTTTCTAGATCCGCATAACACATATACGACCAAGCTACTACAAGAACACGAACATCATTATCATCTAAAGTTTTAATATAACTGTAGCTTGTCACGAAAGTGTAGAATGCATTGCAAATCCACGCCGTTCATCAGATGTGATTCTTTAAATAAAACTTTCGTAAAGGAATATGCATGAGGGTTTAAAGTCGGGCTGTAAAATTCGAACGCGGCTGCACGGAGATTTTAAGTATATTTTCAGTAGCATTTGTTTATTGTTATTTTCTAGATGGTGAATACTGATTTGAACAGCATAGTTATTACGTGCGCACGTCATAGTTATCGCGTGCGCACGTCATAGCTTTTAGTTGCGCAAGCTATAGCAATGGATTGCGAACGTAATAGTTATCGCATGCGCATTTCATACATATCGCGTGCGCACGCCATACCTACAGCGTGTGCATGTGGCAGGCACCGCTTAAAACTTTATTTCCTATGCCACCTTTATACCTACGTAGTTATGCAATTTTGTTTGAGTTGACCGTAAACTTAAATGTGCAAACGCTAGCTACATATTCAAACAAAAGAAAACAGTGTTTCGAAAAAGCCATTTTACTTACTTCAGAGTCATGCAACATAATTGTCAATACAATATTAATAGACAACTTATAAGCGCCGCGTGATTCAAAAATGATTCTTATGTCACATGCGACCAGCGGCGCTTCAGCCCAACCTGTACATCCGCACAGTCTGGTTAGGAACTACAACGTCCGATCATCAAACAGGCAAACATGGCGTAACTTAATAGCAGACAGTGTTGCCGTGTATTTCCATTAAACACAGAGCAGTGCAGCATTCTTTTAAAAGCTCTGTGTCATTAAAAACTAGTGCTCTTTCCACCTGTGTTAAATTACTCTGTATGAACCTGGTCGGTCGTCCGTCCGGCATTATGTTTCCGGAGTTTTTCCTCAACGCTTTGAGGTATTTAACTGATGGTATTTGAGTCAACCTGCATGAGTTACATATCACGTTAGAGTTTCGTTGCGGTCTGTTTTTTTTTTATTTTCAGATAAACAAAACGAAATATAGAATTAACAGATATAAAGAAGTAAAAACATTTCTTCAACGATTTATTTTTTCATCAGACAGAACTTTCCTCAATGGAAAGAGGCCCTGACCGTTCTCCCTGCTCTTGGCACGAGACGCCGGAAGTTGTCCTGCATGAGGTTGTTGTCGGAATCAATAAGACAATTTCGAAGAGCGTTCAGCTGAAATGCAGAGTTGAGTGTGTAATTTCTAAATGCAGCAAAGAGAAATAAACGGCTCGCTTTAATGTGATTTTCAAACCATTGGTTGGATTTGAAACTGAGTGCGAATGCAATTCATATATACATGTTTATCGAGAACAGTTGTTAATACTGAAACAATGTGCAATAGAAGTTGCAGGTACCATATTTTATTGACTCTCTTCTCATGAGAGGTTCTACCCGAAAAATACGTTTGAATGCTTAAGGACATTTTAGTTTATTGATCGAAAACTTTATATACCAGGCAGATCGCATTTATTACATTTTTGTGTGTGAAAAATCCCTAAACTTAATCAGGTTAAATTGTGCGATATTCTATGGAAATCGATGCCGCATTGGAAATAGACTGTAAAACAATTTCTTTTATAATGAACTAAAATCGGATGTTCGTATGAGCTTCATGGTTATTTTATGTAGGTCTGTAATAACCTTGACCAAAGCTTTAAATTTCAAATGTAATTACAAACAGCGCTTTAAGAGCAAGTAGACAATTTTTAATTGGAATGTTGTTAGTTTGATCTTTTCCAGATCTATACTTTGTATAATGTGATTATCCTCGCACAAGTCTCGTGCCCTTTGTGTTATCTTAATTTTGATTACGAAACTTGAAGATGACAATTAGCTATATACGTGCGCGCTTTTGTTTATTAACCGCTCTACTTGTAAAACTGGTCCATGTATACTGGGAAGGGTGCACAGGTTTAATAAAACATGTAAATACGAACTGATGTAAGTGTCGCACAATCTCTTAACCCTAATCAGGCTAATTATATAGTTACCATATACAGCATATTTCAAATCATGCAATATTTAACTTGATGGAGTTCACGGACAAAAGCACAGCTATACAATTGGTAATACAACGTTAGTCAACGCCGAACGTTCAAACTTGCATTAAGTACGAGCCCGAAGTTCTCAAGCACTTCTACATAATACTAACTTTCTAGACTCACTTAAGTTTGAGCCAAATTTAAAATCGTGTCTATAAGTACAGTTATAAATACATACCTGCCTTTTAGAGAATCCCACGGGTTCCTTGAAGATAATCCATTGAACACTTTCAAAAAGGGGCGGGGTTGTAAGGGAGCCCTCGTAGGTCCAGTAGTCGCTGATGCAGCGTGACGTCACGTGTGAGAACCGGCTTCGCTTCACAATGACTGAAGTAAACAGCACCGATGATACTATCGATATAAGTGTTTTGCCAATAATACCAATTTTTAACTGCCATAAATATGGGCTGAGCTATGATGTTAAAATCAAATACTATATTATATTAAGAATACATTTTAAAAAGTGTGCGCAAAAACAAAGGAGACAAGGAATGAGTGTAGGGCGAGAAAAGGAAGACGAATAAGACAAAGACAACTGCGATGGAGATGCAGAAGAAAACACCACAATTTCGCATAGATGGATCATTTTGAGAAATACAGAGAAGACAGCACAGAGAGAGAGAGAGACCAAATTAAGACGAAGAAGATACAAAAGTGATGAAGAACGAGAATAAGTATAACAATGGTGAGGTGATGGTGGTTTCGCACGAATTTGTGTAGGAGAATGAAAGATGTATAGAAAATACAGAGTACGCCTAGAACTAGCCTTATATGCTCACATGGCAACAGGTCTCTGGGGTTCAGGTAGCTGGAGATGGTGCCAGTGCTATTAGGTTGGATCAACCAGCCCAAATTGTTTGACACAACGGAGAAGGCGGGATGCTCATCGCCGGGCTTCAATGTCGATAAAAAGGCGTCAGTTAACACATACTTGCATGACATAAAGCTTAAAAGTTCGATTACTTCATGAAACGTAAAATAACACTCCAGTAATCAATACGTTTTCTCAATAAATTAATGCGAGCCTCCCCCCCCCCCCCCAACACCCCCCCCCTTACAAAAAACAACAACAAAAACAAACAAACACAAGCATAACGCATATGCTTTTATGTGTGTCCCGGTTTATTAAATTAGTTTTAATATTCTTAATACTTATCTACTATATCGTAACACAGGTTTCTTTAATCATTATTTGACAGATAAGCAGTGCTTGTGTTCTTTCCAAAATTCAACCACGAGTACGTTTCCTTTTTTATCAACAATACACGTTCACACTGAATACACATATATAAACACGCTTTTATTGCCGGTCACTGCACCGGGTTATAGTGCGCTTCGTGCTACCTCGATCATAACCCCGAGCACGGCGAGTCCGTCGCGTTTGTCCTGAGCCTCCACCATGCTGCCATACTTAGTGTTCCAGTGGACGAGGTGAAGCTGCAATGAAGAACTGCGGGACGGGCGGACATATTCTCAATATATAAAGAAGTGAAACAAGTCAGGTCCGCACAAAAACTACATACACACACATTCAGCGTAATATAATATTGAGCAGTTGTTCATTTTTAAATGTTAAGTTACAATTTCCGTTCCATTAATCGAAATGAATCAAAATAAATACCGAAGTTTAATATGGTAGTAAGTTACTTATACACAGATTTAAAACAATGGCCAGCCCAACACAAAAATACCAGCCCTAAAAAACATACACATCTGAACGTTTTAAGCGGATTGTATTAATATGTATATTTCGAAGCACTTAATTATACCTGGACCGATTTGATAAAATTAAATACCAATTGGTATGCTTGTTAGCTAGATACATTTCAGCACAAAAAAAATAGACAGTGATCGCTTCCCTATTGTAAAACGCACGACCTTTGCCATACTGGTACTGATTTAAATCAATAGATCTGTCTGAATGTAGCTACTGACAATATCACACATATATATATATATATACACACACTACTCAATCGAAACTAAAAGTATTGAGCGGAAATTATTGCCCTTTGTTTGGTAATAATGACATGGAGCCGACTGACAATGCTGACTGATAATGTGATTTTCACTTCAAATTGTGTTTTTTTACCTGTAAACACCTGTTTGTTTTTCTTTACTAATGTAACATTGATTTATGAGAGTAAAACCAATGGCCCCACGTAGAATACCAAGCTACTAGCCCTCTTTGTAAGCCTATTATATGCATATTTTTATAAAAATTGGTCTATCCTATCTAAAGTTATAAACCGGAATTTACATACTTGACGCCGTCTAGTCAGGCATTACACTATCCAACCAAAACCCTGGTTTAAATATCACCTAACTTACATTCAACATGACTATAAACTAAGATAAAGTAAGATAATGATACGCAATAAGTCCACTCAAAACATACATACAGTTGAAAGCAAAAAAACTGTTGGTTGATTTTTATTTTTTGGTTACTGTCGTATTAAAAAAATCAAACACAACAATAATTAATTGCGAATAAAGCTTCGTGCTCGAGATTTAAGGGCGGTTATTAAATAATCGATTCTAGTTACTGATTCTAGTTCTCTATTGTTATTATTTCGTGGTCATGGTGTCGAGTGAATACGTATTTTAATTACTTGTACCACATTAATCTACTCTGTTATAAAATATTTTTGATCACTATCTTAAGTTTGGAAATTAATGAACCATATATATATATATATATATATATATATATATATATATATATATATATATATATATATATATATATATATATATATATATATATATATATATATATATATATATTCCATTTTGAGACAATAGGTTTGAACGGTGTACCTCGGCTGCAAACATCTTCCCGTCAATCGTATGCTCCGATCCCCGGCGGTTGTCTGCTCCCCAGTGCAAGTGGAATTCCTCCAGCCTGAACTGCTGGTTGCCAAGGGGGCCACCGGTCAAAACTGTGGTTAGACGGAAGGACCATTGGAAACAGCAATAAGTAATACAAGTATCAAACATTTTATAGGATAATATAACCTACTATTTAAAAAGCAAACCATGTTATATTACCAAAGACAAATAACAATATGCAAAGTCCCATTTTATTCGTAAAAAAAGCGACTCCACTAAAATTGAGAAAAACACATTGACGAAATTAGATTTTAAAGTTAAAAATGGCGACGCGCTTACATCCGGGCTTGGCAATCTGACACACGATGCTGTTCCCATTGTTCAGCAGCGTGACTTCGTCTTCCGGTGTGTAGTTTACCTCAAGGGGATTGGCCGTTAGAGCAAAGTCGTAATCTGCTTTACGGGAAACGATATTGATCGGCGATTGTCGGCGGCCGATTACGGCAATGGGAATACGCGTTTTCCAGGTCATGGGTCCTGAGTTGGAAAGTAAATCTTCGTTGAATTAAATATACGTGTTCCTCGAAACAGTGTTGCCAGATGAAAAGTAACATCAAATGAAAATGTAATCATATGTAGCTTATATCGAGATAATAATAAAACAAAGTTTGTACACACACACACACACACACACACACATAAACTACCTATGTATGGAAAACATTTACAATTCATTTACAACTTGAACTGTGTCTATAACAAAAAAAATGAATCGTGTGTTAAAGGATGTAATGTAAGAAAATGTACCATATGTATGTGTGTTTTGCCAGTCTGGAATTAGCAAAATCTAAATAATCATATAAACAGTTTAATTCTCGAGAAACGATACACCGTTTTACAATACACAATGTACGTTGTATTACGTATAAAATCGCGAATGTTCCAGGACAAAACAGAAATTTACCTTACCATGACAAATCCAAAAACAAACGACTCACGACAACTATGAATTGCCAAGTTGGTCAGTTGTTAAAGTATTTGTTCCATGAACTCAAGGCAAAATATTTCATTGTTACAAAAATATGAACTGCTCAATAAAAAAATTAAGTATGCTTGAGCCATCCCTATTTGTTATCTCTCTTTTATAACGCTTGTACAATAGCAATCTTATTCTTATAAAGTAGCAAGCTAGTTTTAAATGATATACGTTAGTTATGCTTATATTTTATTATAATACAATGAATTCCTGTCGATTGTTTACATAATGTGTTTGTATGTTTTTCTGAAAATATTATTTTATAATTACGCTAACAAAACATAATATTGTGAACGGTAATGAGCAGGATGCCTCGAGCTGTACATACCTTTGGACGAGATAACATAAAAAATATAAACAAAAATGCTTAGCATAAGTCGTTTTCTTAAAATGTTGTTTATAGAAATTGCATAATTATGTGTATGTGTTAATTATTAAGTGTGTGCTTTTGTTAATGAGAGTTGATATTTTCAGTCATAAAATGAATTTTTTAATTTAGTGTGAGAGAAAACCGATTTCATCGGTGCCTAAATATGTTTTTATGTGAATAGATACAAATATTTAAAATAAAAAAAAACATTTTTTTAAATGTTTAAACATATCAGACAGTGTTCAGATTTATGAATACATATGCAGATAATGGCATAGTTATTCCATTTAATTTGCAATCATTTTACATATGTACAAACCATTCGTAAACTTGTCTTTTAGAACAATATTGATTTATTTATTTTTTTTAAGAGAGAGAGAGAGAGTATTTATACTATATTAAAATGTATATATATACATATTCAAACGCTTTATTTAATTCAAATTTCTTTCTATGTTTTTATGTAAGACCATGATAAAATCATAATAATTACGAAATTGCATTTTTGTAAGAAATAGAAATGTTAATTATATACTACTAAAGTGACATCTTAATTACAAGCAAAGACGCACATGGTATTTCCAACTGACCAGGGAGTGACAATCTTGTCTATATAGTGGACCATGCATCATGTTAAACTGTCAATATTACTGCAACTTCAGTAAGTCAGTAACATATGTTGTTCTAGATATAAGTCGCTGTCTGGGAAACAGGACATAATGCATGAGCGTATAGTGTTGTCCCAGATGTGGTACAACACAGTCCGCTTGAACTGGATGCTTGTTCAGAAGAGACTTTTTTCAACAAAAAATGCACTAAAAGCGAAAAGTGTCGTCCCTGATTAGCTTGACTGTGCGGACTGCCAAGCTTTTCAGGAAAGACACTTAAAAATCTTGCATCAAGGCCCGTTTTCTAAGAGCGTGGCTCTTATATATTAAGTTATGTATTTTTATTTTTGTAATAAAAGGCTTAAACAATTGAGTCAAAAAAAGGTCAGATCTAAATATAGAAAATGACCAAAAGATTATGACATTAAAATATCAACGCAGTTTTATTCTTAAACTCACCATGTTTAAATTCTTGAAATGCACTCTTCAATATTTTATATTCGCAAACATATATTTATATACCGGCTGGTTCTAATACTCTATTGTAAATTGATTCAACTAATGGAGAAGTCATATATCATACATTTACTTAAAGAAACCTATCTGCAGTAGTTGTGTGCATTTAATATTAATAAGTTACACATCTCTTCATAAATATAGACGGTTTAATGTCCACAACCAATAAGAAGACAAAAACGTAACATCATTTGGAATTCAGATACCTTTTAATATGTAATACAGAAAAAGCCACAGTGCTAACACTAAAGTTCTAAAATTACCAAATTTTTTTTTTCTATTTACTTTTAAGTGTCATTCACTGGAGTGTTTTTTTTTCACGAAGTTTGATAAGATTTATTATTTTGTTTAAAACTTAGAGGATAATACACGGCTGAGCCGGGCCGGGCAGTGATAATCGGCCCGCAGGGAGCATAACGGCAATTCTATAATATAAATTATCTTACTTCTTTTGTTTATCTTTTTTTTGTTCTTTCTCATAAATTTATTACAGAACCAGCTTTCCTTACTTTTATTTTCATTTATTTGATTACGCATGACGTTTTAGCTATTCGGACGTGAAAGGTTTATATGAAATATTTTTGAACCATCGAACAAAAACAAAAACGCATTTCGGGTTGTGCATTTGTCGTGCATACTTGGATTATCACTGCCTGGCCTTGCTCAGCCGTGTATTATTCTCTCAGTAATCACTCCGACAAGTCATTCGATTTTGTAAATCGTGTTTTGGTGACAGTGGTTAGCATTCGCTACAATCATTTAAAACAGTGTGATTCAAAATAAATGAAGATAAACGGATATAACAACAGAAAACGGATTGCACATCGTTGTTATTTTATTATTATAAGCATCGGATTAAAGTTGTCATAGAGGTAAGTGTCTTTTACTTTTTAAATTTGCTGTTTGGTGAATCCTGTTAAAGCTCAAATAGAGGCATCAATCTAATATGAAGCAGAGTTTCAGTTTCAATCGATATTTGTATAATCCAAATTGCGTGCTACCTGTCATTAAATAATCTGCGTTTTTAAGGAATAATTTTGCTTTAAGAGTAACGTCACTATTGTATTCTTTGTACTTGTTTACGAAGAAGCATTTTAATTAACACTAACAGAGTGCTAGTTCAAAATGCATTCTTTTAGAGAAAATTTCTTTTTAGAAAACACCTCACCAATTATACATTAGCAATTTAGGTTTTAAAATGAACATGTTTTATAAATAGTCAAATCAATAATGGCAAGTATTTACCAAACTTGAGTCAAGTACTGCTATAATTATTTTGAATTAAAGTAACACGTCACGTGTTTTTGTTCAAACTAAAATATGACAAACACACGAAAGAAATGTCGGGTGTTTTAAGCAGTATTAAATATAACAAATTTTAGTTGTATGTATGTTACCTTTACTAAACTATGTTAGTTTTGATACTTGTTGTTGAAAGTAAGTAACTTTGTGGAAAGTAAGTAACTCTGGTGGATTTTTTTTGTAAGTGTGTAGCCGTTGGAGAATTCAAATAATGTTGTTTGGTGTTGAGAAACCTTGATACAGATACAATTAATTTGTTATAATATATATGGGCCGCGCTCGGGGAATAGGGGTATTAATGCATATACGTAACGTTCGTCACAAATTAGCCTGTGCAGTCCGCTAAGGCTTATCAGGGACGACAATTTTCGCTTTTATTATATTTTTGTTTAAAGATAGTCTCTTCTTACCAAAATCCAGTTTAGGCGGAAAGTGTCGTCCCTGATTAGCCTGTGTGGACTGCACAGGCTTATTGCGGACGACACTTAACGCACATGCATTAAGCCCCTTTTCATAGAGCACGGCTCATAAAGTATAGTTATGCGATTGAGGCTGCGGTTGAGATGATTAAGGTTTAGAATGTAAAAGGCATGAAGCTACAGGGATGGACAATTGATGAGGAACTAAATACTTATTAAAAAGGTTCTATTAATAGATTAAAACTTTACTTTATTAAGTTCTAATAAATAGCAAACTTCAATTACTTATTAAATTCACAATTTTAATTGTTGATATTTCAGATGGAAAATAAAATGTAAGTGTGCATAACTCTTCTATTTGAGTTTGGATCTTCTTTTTTTGCCTTCTCTGTGATGGTGACTAACTTAATTGCGGTTTGCTTCGCTTCTGTGTATTGCCATTATAATTACTTGCTAGAGCCGGATACTAAAATATTAGACACCTTTGTCACAAATTCGAGAAATGAAATAATTGTTGTTTCTTTACAGTGTATTCATTTATTGTTTCTGTGTATTCGTTGAACTTGTCATGTAGATCTATAGTAAGGTATGTATTTAATATAGGTGTTCACTTTTTGCTTCTATGTTACTGATATTTTTGTTTATGTATGTTCACCAAATTTTATATTATGCTATTAATATTTTGCTATTTTATATTATCTTAACCGGAACATATCTTAACTGGAAGCGCATAAAGCAAGTCCGAGGGTCAAGTCATAAACGCGAAAAAGCATCATGTTTTTAAATACTTACAAGTAAGGGTATCACGTTTAAACGTTTAAACGGTCGCGTTTCGTGTTTTGGTCAAAAACGTTTACAAAAACTGTAAACGTTTAAACGACAGTCAATATCAATAAAATTCATTTTATTTCATTACGTTACGACGTTGCAAAGCTTTTTAACAGCTGCTGAAAAAGACTCGTATTAAAATAAAACTATTTGTATCACGTGCGCCAGATGGCCCTTATTTACAATACCGTAAACATAACAATACACCATGTACGGACTAGACGTCTTGAATATTTAACGCGCGTCATCACGAAATTCCCGCATTTTGTTGCATGTTCCGAGTCTTGAAAATTCGACGCCCGTCGGCACGAAGTGCACGAGGAAATTTTCCTGACGTTTCTTCATCGGAATTCATTACTAGAGATATGGCCAACTATCTCCGTAAAGAAACATTTTTACTGAAATTGAAGTATGCATCTGTTGATGTACATCGTGTTAAGTAAAGCATTGAATATGGAATGAGTGCTATATTGACGTCATCATTTGATGACGTTCAATTGAACGAATGATAATGGCGACTAAAATTCGTTAAGCTCCTGGTTATAGCCGCGATTTGGGAGTCTTGAAAACTGGCCCAACACTTGTGCTGAAATTTGACATGTATATGGACCAGAATGCGATCTACCTTTTGGCGTATTCGTCATATCTGGGAAAAGTCCAGTTTTTGATAAATTTACGAAAAAGTGGTGTTTTTTATTGCGCAATCGCTATAAAATGAGTTCTCGCCGGAAGCGTTAATAGCGTTAATAGCAACCCAAACACAATTCAACCCAAGGAGGCAATTCACGCGATAGACACTTCAAATTTGATTTTAATTAATACATATTGCGATTTTATTCCCAAATTAATAAATAAGTTCATATTGTGTTTAACATACATAGCTGAACCCGTTTAGAAAATATTAACAAAACAAACAAAAACAAACAACAGTTAAATTTCATTGATGTAAATATGGTAACCTGATTACATATCCACTAGCGTACACATGAAAAATAGTTCGCAAGTAAACAACAAACAATCAAATTTAAACGCAAATAAGCGAACAAAATATATAAAATAAATCCGAGAAATCGATACTTAAAACTACAATTTCTGCACTTAAAACATTTTTGAGAGTCATTAAAACACATAATTTCGGAAGTATACAACCAACATTCAAAATGGCTGCCAATGCGTTCGAAAAGAACGCGAGAAAGTATTTACAAAATAACATCATCAAAATAATTAAAGTGAACGCTACTTCGCCGTTTTTTAGATAAGTATACGATCTATTGAAAAACACTAGCATTTGACATAAACACACCCGTGGATATGGAAATAGACATCACGCGGCTCCCGCATTTTGCGCTGTGTACGGTTGTTCAGAAAACTTGGTAAGTGTCATTGTGTTCTTGAATTTGTCCGATGAGTTGAATTTTATATACCATTACCATACAAGAAAGTTTTCAAACACATTTATTTCTTACGAAACTTAACTTGAAAAATAAACAACACAAATATAAGTGGCACGAACTGATAGTGGAACGAAACGGCAATAAAAAATATTTGTGCATAGTTCATTATGTTTAAAAAATATAAAACATGAAGTGCTGTTATTTTTTATGCTTCATGTGTATGCACTATATACATAAATAATAATATAACACAAATGAACAATGATACATTTTATTCAATAAAGACCTAATAAAATGAAGTTGGTCTTATACTTGTAGGAAAAGCTTATGCTTTACTATCGACTCACAAACTATCAATTAGCGGTAAGTGCCTTTAAGTTATTAGCAAACAATGAATTACCGACTCGGACCAATTAGTAAACAACTCACCGCTTTAATGATGATTCAAACTGTGTAATGAATATAATGTTAATTTATTGAAAATGTTTTAATATATTTATGTAATCAATCTAGATATTGTTAAAATGTATGTATGCATTCCCTTTTGATATTGTTAATGTATAATATAAAAGAGTATAGCAAATCTTGTTTCGTTTCTTGTAATAATATACCGGTAATGTAAATTTATTGAAAATGTTTGAATATATTTATGTTATCAATCTAGATATTGTTAATGTATTATAAGAAGCATGTAAATTGACTCTTAAACATTTTTGTTCATGTAATTAAAAATAAATCTTGAAATCGCAGAATACTTTTAAACTGAATAAATAATCTTGAAATAAAACAATGTTGATTTAACATTGAACATATGTTACAATCAAAGGTGCGAAAGTTACCCGTTATGATTCACACCTATACGGTATTATTCACACCTATCCGCTTATATATCAGTGGGACGAAACGTCCAATGCCCTCCTACACAAATATCAGTGGCACGAACTGGTAGTGGCACGAAACGTCCAGCACCCGTTCTCGATAGAATATACTGTTTTACCTTTTCGCATACAGTTGTGCAGCTGTTTTCCATGTAATGATGCAATGTTTTACGTCTGGAATACCCCCCTCGATGATTATAAATCATTAACTTCTCAAATTATAAGCATCGTCAACTTGACAAGGTTCTGTCAAGATTTAATTTTTTTATTTAATTAATAATTAGTAGAATATTGTAGTGGAAAGTAGATTTCCACTAATAGTTGGTGCGGTGTAACCTCATAGTTGGATTGGCTCGGACTTTATCCCAGGATTGACGTCACTCTGGGTAGTCAAGCTGTTGTCCTCGTAGAGGTTGGACGTGCCTACTAACGAAGAGTTTATCGTGTCGTATTTATGGTAAGGGCCCATTGTATTGAAGGATAAGGTTAGGGAAATACTTTATTGGTGGCAGCGGTGATTATTTAAACCCATTCCAAAACAGAATTTACCAGAATTTGAGTATTTTCTGTGGGTAATATTTCCCGCCGTTTTTCGATAACCACCTATTTCTGGATTTTTTGGCCAAACCATACGACTAGTTGGTATGTTCTGCCTCTAGTGGGTCACAGTTTTTTGTGTTGGTAGATGAATTTACACCAACAGAGGTTATTTTCCCTGTTTATATGACATTTAAGCCCAATTGCAGCAATTTCCAGACTTGGACGAGTCCATTGTTGGCAGTGGGTGGGGAAATAAAAGAGTGTGACCTTCACAGCTCGGCTACCGACTTAAGAAAGAATTAATTAAAATAAAAGAACAACTCAATGATTTAGCGGTAGGTCAACAAAGAAGGCCATGGAGAAAAAACAGGACACCATCTAGGGTGAACGAACGGAAATGCTTTGCATGTGATGAAACGGGTCACTTTGCTTCAAAATGCCCTTATAAACAGGAGTTTTTAAACTTCAAAGGGTCCAGTCAGAGAGCCGATGCTGGTCCCAGGTCAGAGCAGGCTCCAGTAACCAACAAGTAAGTAAGGCGGCTGTACATACAAATATAGGGCCTAGTCTGGTAGCTGAAGACCATCCAAATGTGTTAGTGAAAAACTCTTATCCTGAAGTGGGAGAGTGTTTTGCAACAGTGAGCTCTGATAATACAGAGTTCAAACAGGAGGCAATGGACACAACAAACCAGACATTGGAAAAGGAGGTAAGTTTAACCTGTCTAGATGATCAGGCTCCAGTAACAGTATGCATGGTAAAATCAATGTCATCATTTTCTATCCCTGTTCGGGTTGGTGACGTGTGGACAGAAGCTGTTGTGGACTCTGCTGCGGAGGTAACAATAATCTCTGATAGAGTATTTTCAAAACTTAAGAATCCTCCAGATAAGCGCAAAGATGTTAGGCTTTTCACAGCCGGACGTCAGTTATCAATGTCAGCATTCATTGCAGAACCATTGCATCTTAAAATAGGTGAATATTGCCACAAAGGACCTATTTACGTCGCGCCGATTGAACAAGATATGCTATTAGGGGTGGATTTACTTGTAAAGGGTAATGCAGTCCTAAATATTGGGAGAGGCACACTTATCTTTGATGACCATGAGATAACCATGAGTACAGGTAAGATACATGACCAACCAATTGTGGCAAGAGTAACGGTGGCAAAACGTTGTGTAGTTCCACCCAATTCCATATTGCAGCTAAATTGTAAGATGGAGCATGAAGGGTACACGTCAGAGTATATCATCGAACCCTGTGAAAATGGTAAAGTATTTGGCCCAAGAGTTATATGCAAAGCTGGCGCATCGCCAGTGATGTGTATAATTAACGCAACCGATCATTACCAGCTCCTCAAGAAAGGTAAGGAAGTAGGCAGAGCATATCCAGCAGATGTTATGGGTACAGAGTCTCAAGCGCATATCGAACAACCTAGGGTACATTCTGTACAGAAATGTGCAGAACATTCAGAAAAACATACTCCATCAGAAGAGGCTATGCCAGATCACTTGCTTGGTACACTGGAGATGTCTAAAGAAAACCTTACATCAGAACAGTTTGAAAAACTGGCAAGTTTACTAGTATCATATCAAGATGTCTTTGCAAAAGATGAGTTTGATCTCGGTACATTCACGGAAATCGAACACACTATAGATACAGGTAATGCGAAACCAGTAAAACAAAGAATGCGCAGAACTCCAGCATGCTTTGCTGGTGAAGAAGAGTCCCATTTGAAGAAAATGATAGAAGCGGGGGTCATACAAGAATCAATATCAGATTGGGCATCAAGCCCAGTCTTGATACGCAAAAGAGACGGTCAAGTGCGATGGTGCCTGGATTATAGGGCTGTCAATAACGTGACAGTAAAAGATGTCTTTCCGTTACCTTTGATAGACGATTGCTTGGATACACTTTCCGGCAATGTTTGGTTCTCTAAGCTTGATGCTAATTCTGCATATTGGCAGATAACTATAAAACCTGAAGACCGTAAAAAGACCGCTTTTCACACAAAATACGGTCTTTTTGAGCATGTAAAAATGGGTTTTGGTTTATGCAATGCACCGGCGACCTTTGCAAGGGTGATGAACCTTGTATTACGTGGGTTAACCTGGAAAACTATACTTGCTTTCCTCGATGACATCCTGGTTATGGGTAAAACCTTTGAAACCCATCTAATCCACTTAGAGGAAGCATTGCAACGTTTCAGACGTTATGGTCTGAAATTAAAGCCAAAGAAATGCATATTCTTTCAGAAAGAAGTGGAGTTCCTAGGGAGAATAGTAGGTGGTAATACACTTACTTTATCTCATTCAGATATAGCAACAGTATCGGACTGGCCTACCCCAAAGTGCTCAAAGGATGTTGAGCGCTTTATGGGATTGGTAAACTACCATCGTAACTTTATTAAAAACTTCTCAGAATTAGGTGAACCTCTGTATGCAATAATAGGCAAGAATAAGTTTCATTGGGAACAAGAGCAGCAGAAATCTTTTGAGCAGTTAAAACAGGCTTTAACAAAGAAGCCAGTTCTTGCGCTGCCAAGAAAGGACGGAGAATTTATTCTTGACACGGATGCTTCTGACTTAGCTATTGGAGCGGAGTTATTGCAAGTTCAGGACAATGAGGAAAAAGTGATAGCATATGGTAGTTATGCAATGACGAAAGAGCAGCGTCGATACTGCACTACTCGAAAAGAACTTTTGTCTATAGTACGATTTACTCGGCAGTTTCGTCACTATCTGTTAGGTAGGCCATTCAGAGTTCGGACTGATCATTCGAGTTTAACGTGGCTATTGAATTTCAAAGAACCACAAGGTCAGATAGCGAGGTGGTTAGAAGAACTGTCTCAATACAACATGATTGTTGTTTATAGAGCTGGTAAAAAGCACGGGAATGCAGATGCGCTTTCTCGTCGACCCCTTCCAATAGATTACTGTAACCTGTATAATGCCGATGTGAAGGTCACAGAACTTCCATGTGGAGGCTGCAAATACTGTGTGAAAGCTGATGACCAATGGGGTTCTTTCACCCGGGAGGTGGATTATGTAGTCCAGATGAAGTCACAGGGTGCTGGGTACCAGAACAGTACAACTGTTCTAGACCCAATAACCAGTGGTGATTTTCAGCTGAATACTACAGCATTTTTGGTCAGTGCAAGTAGTAAACAGCCACGGTCCGTTAAGGAGGATGTCGCGGGTTTACAAAGTGAACAGCCGCGGTCCTTCAAGGAGGATGACGTGGGTTTACAAAGTGAACAGCCGCGGTCCTTCAAGGAGGATGACGTGGGTTTACAAAGTGAACAGCCGCGGTCCTTCAAGGAGGATGACGTGGGTTTACAAAGTGAACAGCCGCGGTCCTTCAAGGAGGATGACGTGGGTTTACAAAGTGAACAGCCGCGGTCCTTCAAGGAGGATGACGTGGGTTTACAAAGTAAACAGCCGCGATCCTTTAAGGAGGATGACGTGGGTTTACGTGGTGATCTGCACACGAGATCAGCATCTTTGGAACGGAAACCAAAGATAACTAAGGAACAGCCGAGGTCCTCCCAGAGCAGGGAGGTTGACTTGGGTTCCAAGAGTGGAAATTTGCAATACAGGAATAGTAAATCGCAGAGTCAAACAGACAGGCAATGTCCCAGCACTTGGGACTCGGATGCTTTCATTGAAATATGTCGTGCAGAAGAGGAATTAAAAATACAGATCTGTGGGGTAAGAGTTCAGCCAAACATTCATACATGTTGGGGAATAGATGTTAAAGAAATCAAAGATGCACAAATGGGTGATAAAGAGTTAGAGTTTGTCTTTCAGTGGTTAATAAAAGCGGAGGAACCCAATGAAAAAGACTTAATACTGGCAAATAAGTGTGCTAAAGCATACTGGCTCAACAAAGAGCAATTCTTTCTGATAGATGAAATTCTTTATCGACAACGAGATGAAGACGGAGAAAAGGACTTAGTTATTCCAAAGTCTTTAACAGAAGAGGCTATACGGTTAAACCATGATTTACCGTCAGCAGGACATCAAGGGATAGCTCGAACCAAAGCCCGGGTCAAGGAGAAATTTTACTGGTACACTATGAGCTCTGACATATCCAATTATGTTGCTACTTGTGCGACATGTAATCGACATAAGAAGTCTGATAGATATGGTCATGTTCCCATGCAAGAATATCAAGCAGGTGAACCAATGGAACGAGTCCACCTGGATTTTATGGGACCATTACCTATGACACCAAGGGGGAACGAATACATTCTAATGATGGTGGACCAATTCACCAAGTGGGTTGAATGTGTACCTCTACCTGCTCAAACGGCTGAAATCACGGCAAAAGCTGCGGTAGATCAATTTTTCTCAAGGTTTGGGTACCCACTGCAGATTTTCTCAGATCAGGGCAGGAATTTTGAATCGAAGCTCTTTACATCATTGTGTGAGGTGCTTCAGATTCATAAAGCAAGGACAACACCATATCGCCCTTCGGCGAACGGTCAGGTTGAACGGTACAACCGAACACTTATGGAAGCCATAAGATGTTACATTGGTGATTCGCAAAACCAGTGGGATGTACATCTGCCACAAATAGCAGGTGCACTCCGCAGTGCTGTGAATAGAAGTACTGGGTTTACGGCCAACAAGCTCATGCTCGGTAGAGAAGTGAATACCCCCGCTCTCCTTATGTTTCCACACTTAGGGGCCGATCATGGCACTACTAATCAGTATGTGGCAACTCTATTAACAAATATTGAATCAGCAAATGAATTGGCACGCCAAAAACTAGGAACATCCTTGAAGAGGATGAAAAGGGATTATGATATCCGAGTATTGGTAAGGCCGTATCAAAAAGGTGATATAGTGTATTTGTTGGACACTGCTGTACTCAAAGGCAAGTGCAAAAAACTTTCTCCTCCCTGGAAGGGTCCAGCAATTATAGTAAAAAAGATATCAGCTGCACTTTATAAGGTCAAATTGCGAAACTCAATATTTGTAGTCAATCATGATAGGATGAAACCATGTAGGGATAGGGATTTGCCGGCTTGGGTTATTAAGTGGCTTAAAAATCCTAGTGATGAGACAGAACAGGAAAGGGATGACAAAGTTTATTGTTTTTGTAGAAAACCATGGCAGTCTCGTTTCATGATACAATGTGACAGATGTAAAGAATGGTTTCATGGATCATGTGTAAATATCACACCATCCGAGGCTGTGGCGATAGATGAATTTTGGTGTTCTGTTTGCTCTAGTAATTAATAGCTTTTTTCTCTATTTCAGATGACTGAAATGGCAGCCTATCAGAAAATCGTGGAAGCCAACAGGTGTAGGAGGCTGATGAGCTCTCGTCATCTTGTCAGGGACCTGCTCCTTTCTTGTGAAAATGGCCAAGAGAGAATGCGAGTCCTACTTCAACAAGTGGAGTTGGCCAAGAAACGACCAAATGTTGAATGGCTGAGAGTTGTGGCGAGAGATTGCGATGAGCTAGGTGCTGCAACACCTCGATGGATAAGTGACAACATTCATCCTATTCACCGTAGAGTTAACAATCCCAGCAACATGCCAGCAACTCAACCATCAAAGGACATCAGATTCCTTGAAACAACAATTCCCATTGTTGCGGCCAGTAATGTGGCGGACTTTGGGAAAGGTGAAGAATTCATGGAAATGAGCCATGATGAGGTTGAAGCATTATTGCAAAGTGATGATGATGACCAAGGTCCCGAGAAGCGGAAGAGCGAATCGGATCCAGGTAAAGAATTTTTCCTGGAAGTAAGTCCTACATTGCGCAGATCTCCTAGAAAGCGATCGCCGACTAAATTCCATGATTCCAGGGTTAGTCCTCTGAAAAAGCCAAGGGAGTCGCATAGGGATGAAAGATATAGCAAGTATGCTGCTAGAAAGCAGCCCTCAAGGGACAGCTCTAGAACCAGTAGTCGAGTTGGCTATAGCGGATATTCGGAGAAGACTCGTTCCTATCATTACAAAAGGTGGGTTAGTCCGGTAGATTCTTCAAAGGCAAAAAGAATTAGACCTATGGATAAAGAGTCATCGAGGCTTTGCTGTGTTGAAGGTTGTCAACAAAAACTGACACGCGCTCATGCTATGGCTGAGCACGTAGCAGGAATATTTGATGAAGGGCAGCAACTTACACCAAAGGTAACCACACGACGTCTAACTGCTTTAACTCTGTGCGCCAAGTGGTTGAACCACACTCCTGATTTGAAGGCCCTAATGAGATTCGTTGACCTCTCAGAAGATATTGGAAAGGGGGAAGTTCAAGTAGGCTTGAATTTCAAGAAAAGTATTGAGGACATTCATACTGCTATGGACTTTACAGGTACAAATCCATTCTCCCTTTCCCCAATGTCTGCACCTGGACTTCTGATGCATTGGAGAGTTCAGGTGGTCATATGCGGTCTGTTAGGGGAACGCAGAGCCAAGGAGCTAAGAGATGCTTTTCCAGGAGCTGAACCACTAGAATGGCCGGAAGCATGGGACAGTCACTTCCATATGGATCGAACTCTTGCTAGGGCGGGTTTGACGGAATTAAGTCTGGCAGCAGCTGCTAACCTGACGCCTGGTGACAAATCCTACCAAGTCAAAGTGATTGGAGGAGTAGCCGTCTTCTGCGATCCTCCATCATATCCTTCTCTGGAGGAAGTTACCCGGTTAAAATCCCAGGGGGTGATATCCGCAGTTGGAATTCATCCACGTCGGGCAGCTTCCCTTAGCGAAGCTGATTGGAAAGCCTTTGAGAAGATGATATCTCTGCCTGAAATCACAGTCTTCGGGGAGGTCGGTATTGACCATACAGAAGATCCCACCCATTGGGCACAACAACACGTTGTGTTAGACAAGGCTTTGGGATTCCTGAGACCGGATCAGGTACTGGTGCTACATAACCGAAGAGCCCAAGATAAAGAAGGAGACGATATGTTACAGCTCCTTTATCATCTCAAAGGAGTGATCCCCAGAGAACAGAAGATCCATGTCCACTGTTTTACCGGCAGTATAATGGCTGTGGAATTGTGGATCAAAGAGTTCCCCAATGTACACTTTGGATTGACCAAGGTTGCTAGGAGTGAGGCAGAGAGGCAGGCAGTTTGTCGCATTCCAGACGACAAGCTTCTGCTTGAAACGGACTCCCCATACTTCTCTTTCAGGGGCCAATATAGCTGCCCATGTCATCTGGGAGGTGTGGCTGCCGGAGTCAGTCGGATACGGGGGATGGACTGGACTGACGTCTTAACGCTGGCTAACACCAATGCCAGACGTTTATATAACGCCTAAGCTCTGTCTTTCTTTTCCAGTTCAGATCAGTTCTGAGTAATTTCAGTCTGAGTTAACATTTATTCTGTCCATAATACGACAGGATCCACAACGATGAAAAGGAATACTTATTCAGTCTAAGGCTGGAAAGAAAATTAGCGACATCAACGAATCCTTCAAGATAAAGAGGGAGGGAGTGTAGTGGAAAGTAGATTTCCACTAATAGTTGGTGCGGTGTAACCTCATAGTTGGATTGGCTCGGACTTTATCCCAGGATTGACGTCACTCTGGGTAGTCAAGCTGTTGTCCTCGTAGAGGTTGGACGTGCCTACTAACGAAGAGTTTATCGTGTCGTATTTATGGTAAGGGCCCATTGTATTGAAGGATTAGGTTAGGGAAATACTTTAATATGTAAAGCTGAGTAACATTAATTCAGACTGATTTCTGATTAGGGCAGTGGTTCACCTGATTCTCTCATAGGTTGACCACACCACAATTTATAGCAGTACAAAAACAAATAGCTTGTAATTATAATTGATAAATGTGAATGTTTAATTTATTTGTTTGCAACAATTTGGAACCTTTTGGTTTGAGCATTGTAAACCTAGTGTATAATTGCCCCTTTGTTCAGCACACATGAAATGATATGAAATACAGCTATATCTCGTGTGGCGTATTTTCATTTAAACTCTGGATTTTAATGACTACAAGTCAGTCGTGCAGTTAAATATGTTTTAAAGCATAGAAAGAATCCAAAATTATTTTGGATTTTGTGTTTGCCATGCATAATTTAAATTTTCATAGGAATAAAATAACTTACAGCGACAGGATTACGGCTTTGTTATGTTAAGCATTGTATACAAATGTAATTAAGAATTAGTGTGGTTGTAAATAAATTTTGAGAAATGGAACGCAAAAAAATCACAGAAAATGGAAGTGCGTGCATGTTACTGTATCTTGCAACTTTATTGTTTTTAGAATTGGATTAAAGTTTAAATTTAGGTAAGCGTGTTGCTTATACTAAATTTAGTTCTTTATGTCTCCTTTGCTCTAATATGGTATGAAATGCGTATCTTGTGTAACGTAATTTCATTAAAACTCTGGATTTTAATGACGACAAGTCAGACGTGTTATTTTATTTAACAGTAAAATATTTTTTAAAGCATCAAAAGATTGTAAAATATTTCCGATTGTATTTTTGTCATGCATAATTTAATCTTCCATAAGAATAAATAACTCGCTGCGTAAAGATTTCGGTTTCCTTAATCATGTTTTAGGTAAGAATGGTTAGCATTTGATACACAAATTTAAAAAAAAATAGTGTGGTTTTTAATAAATTTTGAGAAAGAGAAGGATGACCAAAATTGGAGGTTCATATCTTTGTAACTTTATTGTTTTGAGCAAAGGATTAAAGTTAAAATTGATGTACATGTAAGCGTGTCGTTAATACTAAATTTAGTTTTTTTATGACTCCTTCGCTTCTGTATATACAATGTATACACTACGAGACCCGTGATTGTTGCCTTTTTTGCGGAGTCAAGGCGGACAGTTTGCTTTTTGAGTGGAAAATCACCGCGATTTCATGTGATTCGTCACATTTATATCGGTAAATATGTCTGAGAATTTCATTAACACAACCATATGACTACGCCATTTTTCAGAAGTGTAAAGAGTACAGTGCATAATTCGGGACGAGCGTATTTAAAAAGCTTATATCATATTTCTCGTAAATTACCAAATTATTAGTTTTGTCTAAATCAAATACCATGTATAGAGAAACAAGGTATTTATAACCGACCAATGACGAAACACTATGCAACTTTCAATTTAGACAGTGCTACATGTATATGGCAACAATATGGAATTTGAAAAGTGGTAGTGTATTTGGGCCTGGAATATATTTAAATAATGTTTACATGTTATGTTCAATAATTATTGCATGATCATTCTGCGCTGTTATATTAATTTGGAGCCGTTAAAGCTTCCGACATTACTTCATCAAATTCATGTCGGAACGGGAGTATTTTAGCTAATACGCCCATTGTATACAACAACAACAAAAGCTTTATTATTGCAATGTATAATGTAAGTGTATACATAATATATGTT
This sequence comes from Dreissena polymorpha, assembly GCF_020536995.1. NCBI lineage: Eukaryota > Metazoa > Mollusca > Bivalvia > Myida > Dreissenidae > Dreissena > Dreissena polymorpha. Next base: position 15,689,748 of record NC_068359.1, on the reverse strand, counting down.
ACATGTACATGCGGTGATGCGAGAATCGCGGAAAAAATAACGGTTCGCGTAGTGTAGTATGAAATACATATCTCGTGTAACATAATTTCATGTAAACTCTGGACTTTAATGACGACAAGTTGGATGTACGGTTTCCTATATTGTGTTTAAGGTCAGAATGGTTAGCATTTTATACTTTTATAATTAAAAAATAGTGTGGTTTTAAATAAAATTTGAGAAAGGGAAGGAAGAACAGAAAATGGAAGTTCATATCATTGTAACTTTATTGTTTAAAGCATTGGGTTTAAGTTTAAATTGAGGTAATTGGTTGTTAGTAATAAATTAAGTTTTTTTATGACTCCTTCGCTCTTGTTAAGTATGAAATACGTATCTCGTGTATCGTAAATTCTTTTAAACTCTGGATTTTGTGATCGCCTTTTGTGTGTCGTCTGTTGTTAGTCGTAACATTTACCTTGTTACATGTAACACTTAAGAATGTAATGTATTGCAGATTCAGAGATGTCTGTTCTGTTTTGAAGGTCATGTGAAAAATAAACTTATGGGATGTTTGCATATTTTAATAACATATAAATATTGTTCAAATCTATTTGTTGATAGATTTAAAATAGCTAACTTTCCTCTTACATGCCCTTGTATTTCAAGATAGAATACTTTCCTTCACAGAGGAAAGAGGTCTGAGTTTGAATCTCAGTGGGGGCTTCAGTGGATGATTTATTTGTAGAAAAATGATTATATATGCTCAACTTTGTAAATGACTTAAAGCCACACACCTAAAAATTAACTGCATGGCATAGTAAATTTATGTATAAATAATAAACATATTTTTATCTTTGCCATTTAGAATATATCTGGTGATTACAAGGTAGAAATCAGTCTTTTTTGCGCTTTAAAACTTAAAAATAATTGCATTTGTCGAAATAGACATATATGTCTACAAATCCTACTTTCGGTTAAGCGGTACCATTTAAACAATAATATATTATTTTCTAACTAGGCTATAGATTTAATTTTATCTATGCCAATTAGAATATACACATGTAAGGCTATAGATTTAATGACAATTTTGCACACTTTCAAATTGCATCTTTATGTATTGATTAACATGTATTTCATTTCAAAGTGTGTGGCTTTAGTCTAAGCTATGCTTAGCGCGCATGTCAGGTATTAGTCTGGTCAATACAGCCTAAACTTACAACGGCCTCGATAAATGACAACCGGCCTGTTTCACGCATGGACATTGATAGCCAAGATAATAACGGTTTGAATGACAATGATCATTATTATACATTACTATTGCTATTAAAACCACACAAATTGATTAAATTGTAATAATCAGATTGATGATTATCTTGTCAAGCGACTAGGCCGTCATGGATTTGGACCGTCCTGACCCGCATTTTAAGATGCACATAAATAGACCAATCAGGTGCCCTCGGAAAATTCCGTCAGCACAAAGAGCGTTGGTACGGAAAAGCACGTGTATAAAGACGCTATTGCTATTTTTGCACCTCAGAAAACTTTCAGAGCCATAAACAAACCTATACAAACCTATGAATTTGTTTTTGTTTTTTTTACCGGACAATCAGTCCTGTAAATTTGACAGACAGGCCGTCGGTCCGGCCATGTTTGGCCAAGACTGTATACTGTCTAACTCCCCTTTCGGGTATTATTGACAGGTAATAGATATGACAGATTACTCTGTAAGTATAATTGTGCACTCGAATTTTTTATGACAAGTTGAATTATTAGTATTGTATATACCATTTCCATGCGATAAATTTTAGAAACCCATTTATTTCTCACAAACTGGGGTTGAAAAGTAAACAACAACGGGGTTTGATTTTACATTCATGAGTTTTTTGGGGTGTTTAATACATGTATAGTCATTCAAATTACTAATGTTTGATAAGGTTTTATTAATTCTGGGTATAGTTAAAAATGTTCTGTCGGTTTAAAACCATGGCCGTTGAGGGCATAGCAGTTTTCTTTATATGGGCCAGTGGCTATAGTAAAATCTTGTTACCACTCTAGAAATCACATTTACTGTGCATCCTTCAAGAAACTTGGTCAGGTCATTTGTTCTAATGATGTCTTGGCTGAATTTGAAAAACTGTTTCGCTTTCTTAAATTTATGCGCAAATCTTAATGAAGTTTGGTCAGAAGATTTGTATAAATTAAATCTCAGCAAAGTTTGACACTGGGTCATTTGAGCTAACAAAATTGGTTAATATATTAAACAAACAAAAAGCATGTTTATACCACAGAAGTCACACTGTTAGTCTAATCTTCATCAACATCGGTATGCATATTTAACTTCAAAACAAATATTGGACCAGCGATTTCAATAGAAGCAGAATCCTGCGATTTGACGCGAGCAAATTAAAAATGACTCATTTTTGACGCAACCCTGTTTTCTGCCGTGCGTCATTTTGACGCATCAAAAATTTAACCCGAGGGTCAGTCAGTTAACATCTCCAGTTCCATGGTAATATATCCGCCTGTGCTCCTAATCAAAATTAATGTTTCAGTATTTGAAACTTGGTCTATAATCGAGGGAATAGAGGTCTACCCCGGGCGTTGTTTTTTATACTCTCAAGTCATAATACTACACATAAACATTAAGAAAACACATTTTCTCAATTAGATATAAATTATCCGAGTAGAATTAAATTGCTACGTCTTGACCTTTGACATTGTAATTGGCGGACGTATTGTAAATTAACATTAAACCCGCGTTCAATTAAAAAATGGCGATTCAAACAACAACAACAATTCAAATTACAAGTAATGGTGATTCAATAATGGAGATAGCATTATTTGGATTTAACGAACATTAAATAAGGTTTCTTAAACCAGATAACAACAAGGAAATTTTGGATTATTAAAGTTAAACTACTACTGGTAAGGCATTCTTAAGTGTATATATTTCCGACATGTATAGTATTCGGATAAACAGCAATAGATATACATGCATTTAGATTGTGTTTTTGTACAAAAGCTATCATAGGGATGATGATAATATAACAAGGATAAATATGTGATGAAAAGGTGCTACAGGTACATATCTTAAATTACTTAAATGTGTTATGATGAAGTAGATTTTAATGAGCATTTATTGTTTTAACAAATAAACATAGTATAGTGATAGAAATAATAAAAGTTGTAAAATGAACATGTTTTGTTTTTGAAAAACTTAAAGTCGATATTGTTCGCACAAATTATTGATATTTTGTCCTTATCTTTGCGTACCAATTCATTAAAATATGCTGTGTTATGTATCATGGTATTTTTATTTAATAACGCAGTATAACTTTTTTAGATACATTTGTATTGTGTAACTCTTGGAGCATGTTTTTATCTAAAAAAATTGAATAATACAGACAAAAACACAATTAACGCACTTCAAAATTGACCCCAGAATTTTTCAATTTGACTCCTCAAAATTTCAGTCCAGGGGTCATTGACTCCTGGTTTTTATGGAATGAGTGCTATATTGACGTCATCATTTGATTTTAAATAGAAACAAATTCGTACCCATATTTCGTAACCATATTTTTTTCGTACCTATTTTTTTTTTACCCATTTTTTCGTCCTTAAATTTTTTTCGTACCCACATTTTTTTCGTACCCATTTTGTTCGTACCCAAATGTTTTTTGTACCCTAATTTGTTCGTACACAATTCTTTTTTTTGTCCCCTTTTTTTTCGAACCCAAATGTTTTTCGTACCCATTTTTTTTTCGTACCCAATTTTTTTTTGTACCCAAATTTTTTTGGTACCCAATTTTTTTTCGTACCCATTTTTTTTATACCCAAATGTTTTTCGTACCCAAATTTGTTCGTACCCAAAGTTTTTTTCGTACCCATTTTTTTCGTACCCAAATTTTTTTTCGTACCCATTTTTTCGTACCAAATGTGTCCGTTCCCAATTTTTGTCTTACTCAATTTTTTTTTCGTACCCATTTTTTTGGTTCCCAAATGGTTTTCGTACCCACATTTGTTCGTACCCAAAAAATTTTTCGTACCCATCTTTTTCGTACCCAAATGTTTTTTGTACCCAAATTTTTTCGTACCCAAATTTTGTTTCGTACCCATTTTTTTCGTAGCCAAATTTGTTTCGTACCAAAACTTTTATTCGTACCCATTTCTTTTGTACCCAAATAGTTTTTTCGTACCCTAATTTTTTTCGTTCCCTATATTTTTCGTATTCTAATTTGTTTTCGTAACCAAATTGTTTTTTTTTCCTACCCACATTTTTTTCATACCCATTTTTTTTTCGTATGGAATGAGTGATGTATTGGACGTCATCATTGATGACGTTCATTCGAACGAATGATAAAGGGGGCTAAGTTTCGTTAAGTTGAGGCATATAGCCGCGATTTGAGCGCCTTGAAAACTGGCCGAACACGTTTGCTGAAATTTGACATGTATATGGACAAGAATGCGATCTACCTGTTGGCATAGGCGTTATACCTGGCAAAAATCAAGTTTTCGAGTATTTTGTGTTTAAATACTTTTATGGGAAAGGGCACGCGCACAGATAAACATTGTGACGTCACTTCACAAACAGCGTTAGACATCCGCCATCTTGTAACGCGACAAAGAAACTCAGTGTTATTAATTCAATAAACACAGAAAATATGATTGTGTTTAATTATCATTAATACAAATGTCTATATTTTGTGCAGCGGATGTTTATTCAGACGGATACGACAGAATTACGTAAGTATCATTGTGTACTTTACAGTAGATTTTACTACGGAAGAAATTTATTATATCTTACTCAGTCACTGACAAAATGAGCTTGACACATAAACAACAACCGGATCGGATTTACATCCACATAATATTGTGCGAATCCGATGCAATTCAAATTACTAATGTTTGATAACGTTTGATGAATTCGTTATATCAATATGCATTAACTTTCAAGGGGAATAATTATAATTGAAATGTGCGATTCAATGACAGTGTTATATTGGGATAATTAGTCGTTTAGCCGTAACAGATAAGTATTTAGTTTGTTGTGTTTCATTTTCAACATAGTTTTACTGTTTTTTTCCTAAAAGTAAAACAGTTCAGTCGTCATTATATCTTGAATTTTAAATATTGAAATACATGTCGGATATTTCATATTTTCGGACGTTGCTACGTAAGCTAGTTGTCAACATAATTATTAAGATACATATTTACCTTTTACCATACAGTTGTGCAGCTGTTGTCTACTTAATGACGCGCTGTTTAATGTCTATAATGTTGTTCTGCCCGTGATGATAATAAGTCTTTAAATCAACAAACCCCAGCAATGTCAATGGTCTGTCAACATTAGAAAAATATTAGCTAAAGAAACTTAAGCGTACAATTTATATGGTATTGACATACCTGTACTCTGAAGCCAACTCTGTATCGAAAGTCAACCAGAGTCGTAACATATTTATGTCACGCTATAAATCAAAGAATACTCATTTTCTTGGATACATTTCTACATATATTGGTGAATGAATATAAATTACTGCATCGAGGAATATTTTAAGGTTTAAATGTTTCAAATGCATTTAACAATAGATGAAAATAACTCTCATCAGTCTGAAATTCACAATTTTGAAGCCATTGTCGCTTTGTCCAAGACTAGTTTTCATTTGGATACTGTTGGATCATCCTTGACATCTTTTGCTGATATTGTAAACATTACCTTTGTTTTCTGAAATCTATTATTTGTGATTAACAACATACGTCTGGTGGATTATAAAACTGATTTCAGTGTGAATCAGGTAGTTTTAAATATTTACTTTGAGTTTGTATTTACACTACAATTTGTTAACAACACAAGCCAGAATATTCTAAAATACCGGGAAATGTCATTCTGAATTTGAAAACACTTGAGCACATGGTATACAAATATACAAATACAAATTTTATTTTAAGTCAGTTTGTACATAACAAGTATAACATTAACATCTACATTTTCACAACAATAACACGTATACTGAAAGCGCTTGGACAAAGCGGAAAGAATCCGGGTATTTCGGACGAGGGTATTTCCGGGACAGATTTACTCAATATGCAAAGGAAAAATATGATATGCCTAATCGACAATTTCAATTGGGTTTCGGAACGCATGGTTTTATTTTTCTATGCGTAATCGGCAATTTTACATTGGGTATTTACACAAATGCGCACCTAATTTGTAGCTCTGTTACAGTAATCTGTGAAACAACGTCATTAATAAAACAAAAAAATATGTTTGACCACAACGGTGGCTAATAATGTTTAGGAAAAATTACAAACAATATAGATTTATCTATAACATAACATGTTAGAATTTTATCATGCATTTATAATCACTCATAATGAGATTTCAATATACAGTTACATGCATAGACAGTTTTTTTAAGCCAGTGCCTTTTCAATTCAGAAAATAAGCAAGATAAACCATAAAATTGGGAAAAATAGATAGTAAACCATAAAATGGAGAAAAATGAGGCATTATTAATATGATTATAAATAACAGAATCACAATAATATTGTTTTTAAGTGCATGATTTAGTGCATTTTTAAATTTATATTATAAAATGCTGCTTGAATTTCTTTTTACCTTTCATATGTAAAAAAAGAAATATCATCTGCTAGTGCAAAATATGACTGGTCATTTCGTAGCAAAAGAGAAGAAAATAAGTGCATTAAATAAATGAATTAATATTTTTGTATCTGGAATAGTTGTATTTTAAATTGATCCTCCACCCTATTATGGCCGAATAAGGGCTAAATTGCTTTCCAACTTGAAATGAAAAGGCATATTGGTTGATCGTGTAGCGTTTATGTGCAAAATTTGAGGGCCAATTGATAAAGCTTGTTGATGCCAAAACAGGTAATAATAATAATTTATTATCAGGTACATGTACACAAGCAAATAAGTATATTTAACCCTTTCAGTGCGGGAACCGAATTTTAAAGGCCTTTGAAAACAGTTTGGATCCAGATGAGACGCCACACAACGTGGCGTCTCATCAGGATCCAAACTGTTTGCTATTCTGATAGTATTCTTTGATAAAAAATCGAAGAAAATGCTAATTTTAGAAATTCAGCAGACGACATTTTAGCAGACGACAAATTTCCCAGCATGCAAAGGGTTAAGATGCTTAAGGTGTGGAAGACTCATAATCAGGTTTGGTGTCCCTCAAACCCTAAGCGTCTTGTTATTTCTTATGCAGTTTGTATAGATAGTGCCACATCCTGACACGTAAAGCTTGTGCTTTGTTGGCAGCGTTAGTTGGCTGTTAACAGGTTCATTGTGGTTATCTCCACCATCAGTCTGTCCGTCTGTCCTAGCCACTATCTCTTACACCATAAGCACTAGAACCATGAAACTTAAACACATGGTAGCTATGAGCATTATGTGCGACCCTGCACTATTTGGAATTTTGATCTGACCCCTGACCTCGCAAACCAAATAATGTTTCTTTAAAAAAATCTATGGCGGTAAAAAGTTAATGTGCAACGTCGCGGAAAATATTATACTTGACGACGTCATACAATGATGCGACTTTTAACAATTTAAGATTTAAAATTAAATCACATTAATGATTTAACAATGAGTTTTGATAATATAAATGCCATTGAACAGAAAATTGACATAAATGTGACCATATATTAATATTTGTACAAAATAGCCGACAACAACCGATTAAGTGTTAAAATTCCCGGGTACATTTTAGTATATTTACCGTACCCAGGGTACGAGCCTTACTAACTGTATTATTATTATATCTCACCGACTACAAGGTACCTTTACCTTGTTGTGTTTATCAACCTGGAATTTATGTAAAATCCGGCTTTCTTTACTTTTATTTTTCATTCATTTGATTAAGCAATTGTTGACGTATCTCGTGGAACATTATTTGAATCTTGGGATTTTAATGGCGACAAGCTGTAAGTGTCAATTTATTTTAAAAACAAATCTAAGATTTTAAGTTTTGTGTGTTTGTCATGCATAATTCAGTGTTTTCCAAAAAAAATTGAGTAGCCAGTTATATGGCCAGCAACAATGCAGTAAAACTAAAGCATTTGTGACATTTTACTTGATATACTTGGGGAAAGTAGTTGGCGTCTAGAGTAAATGTAACCGGCGAAATGGCCCGCTGCCGGTCTTACAGAGAACACTGATAATGGTAAACTAAATAAAAAAAACTCGCTGCGACTGGATTACGGGTTTGTAAAATTGTTTTTTGGGTCATAATATGGTTAGCATTCAATACAAATGTTATTATAAAGTATTGTGGTTTAAAATTCATTTTGAGAATAGGATGGAAGAACAGAAAATGAAAGGGTATACAGGGATGAAAATTAGTGGTTTCCCGTGAGCCCAGGACAAGTAGTTTTGGCCTGGGCAACTCAATTTCCAAAGTTGATAGTCCGGCCGGGCAACTTGTTTTTTTTTAAAGCTTAAAACAATTCAGTGCAATAAAAATTGAATAACAATTGACCACCATGGATCAATACTAGTTAAATAACATTCATTATTTAGGAATAGGAAATAATTAAATTCAGGCTCATAATAAAACATCAAACATTGAGTAGTGCAATGTCAGCAAATTTATTTAATTATCTATTATTTTATTAAAAGAAAGTATAATAAACACATGTACATATTTCTGGGCTCGTTATTCTTTATCTGGGCAACCAAAATACTAAAGATGGTTGCCAGTGCAGGCAACCAATAGTAATAAGTTAGTTTTAATCAATGAAATATCATTGTAACTTTATTGTTATAAGCATTGCATTAAAGTTGTGATTGAGGTAAGCTTGTTGTTAATAATATAGTATATTTACTTTTTAGCTCGACTATTATATATGAAATATATAAAGTGGAGCTATCCTACTCACCCCGGCATTGGCGTTAGCGTGCAAATGTTATAGTTTGCGTACCACCCCAAATATTTCCTATGTCCCTTGACATATTGCTTCCATATTTTGCATATTTCTTAACCAACATGACCCCAACCTAAATACAAGAGCAGACAACTGTATCACTTGCATTTTATAAGAATTATGACACTTTTTCCATGTAGAATATGCATATTATTGATAACTCTACAATGTTCGAAATTCGCACTAGCCCGGAGCTAGTTGATCTTGTTTCGGGCTACTGAATTTCAATGGGTACTAGCCCGATTGGGCTATTGATTTTTCGAACTTTTGAAATTAAAAATGCTCAAAAATATTATTTTCATCCATCGTTTGAACCATACCTTAGAGGGTTTATTTAGCTTCGTATCGCGTTTCCTCACCCTTCCGATTATGTTGACATGACGAGAGTTTGAATGACAATTTTTTTTTGATACCATGCAAATAAAATGCGGATCTACCCAGGTTGTTCAATTTGCTGTACTTTCAGAAAACCATACAAGTCTACAAATGTTTTAAATGTCCGCCATCTTGGATTTGTAATGATCTATTGACGAATTAACGCATTGCAATATCATATTTTAATAGAATATGTCAACCAAATTATATATTGATAGCGTAGTTGCTTGGTTACTTTTTACTGGTTTTCAGTTTTGGCAGTCAAACGTTATGCATATTTTATTTCACGTGCAAGGACTTACATTGATTGTTTTTGGACAGTTGTTTCCGGATACGGTATTATCTGTCGATTTTAATTTATTTTCGACATTCTTGATAAAAAATATCTAGAATGATGAATACACATGCGATGTTACGGATGGTCTGGTTGATAATTTTTCACATTGTACTCACCAGAATTGGACCTAGAAAGACTATAAAAAAAAACAGTAAGCTAGGGGGAGGAGACACTGCCCTCTATTCGCTTTATCATACGGCCTAAGACTTTCGGCTAAATGTTTCGGATTTCAAATTTGGGACAATTGACATCTAAAATTATTTACAGACTGGATATAAACCTTTGCATCTTGACTGCATGTAAGGTATTGATTGACGAATATCGTCATACATAAATATTATAATCGTATTGTGTCATTGAAAATGAAATATTATAATAACATTTCCAGTTAATTGGGATCAACTGTTAGTTGCAATCCTCATCAATTACACCCTACCTGCAATAAAATCTACCCAGAACCGCAAAAATATAAACTTATTTTAAAAACTTGTGATAAACAGTTCGGGCTAGTAAACTTTGGTTCGGGCTAGTGAAAAATTCCATCTGGTAGCCCGAACGGGCTAGTGGTTTCAAATGTGAAATTCGCACACTGACTCTTTGTTAAAGTGTGCGTACCACCCCAAATATTTCCTATATCCCTTGATATATTGCTTTCATATCTTGAATAATGTTAACGTGCATATTTTGTATTAACGTCTTGTTATTGTAGTGTACATATTTTTCGGATTTCGGACAGCCCATTCATTGAGTATTATTGTTGTGGTTTTGTGAGTACTCTTCATGTAAAATACTGCTGTTTAGATGTTCATTTTTAGTCGTATATATATCAGGATTCAATACCTATACCTTAGTGAAAATGGCATCGGAAGAACATTTGTTCATTGTACTAGATAAAAGTAAACATTATATCTATCCATCTTATTGTTTATTTCAGTTTCAGTAATATTCTGTCTAAAAATGATTTCAACATGATATAATTATAAATCATGGCTAGGAAATGTGTATATATGAAGCAAAAATTAATATAGATGGTTCATTTTTTCCCATTTACATGTATGTATATTTATCTTTGTATACATCTTTTGTTGTAAACAGTTATGCGACATGTTGGGAAACGCCCAGGACAAATATATCGACGTAATGATTTTTCACTTATGTGGGTGTATGTTGGCTCCACTTCACACGATACAGTCATTGTAGTTTAATTGAAAAATGCATCTTACAATGTGAGATGAGTTCTGGGTTCAAGCCCCAGCAGTGGCCTATCAAGTGTGAAATACGGAGCCATTATGATTAAATATACACAGTTATCTTTTTAAACAATACAATTAAATATAAGGAATAATGTTAAAGGGGAATTGCTGCTTAGCTATTTTTGACATTGAATAACAGGGTTTATATACACCCCAAGGATAAATGCTTCTAAATTTGTAAAAAAAAACAAAAAACAAGTCGAAGTGTGCAGAATATTAAACATTTGCAACTTTCTGATGTCTAAAAGTCATCAAATGCCACTTGAAGTTTACTTTTTTTTTGTACAAAATAACCCATTTTGTGCTGTCCATTATCGGTTAATGTTTTACGCTGTCAGGTCCAGAAGCGCTCATTCTGTAGCATGTTTGGACCATAATGTATAATGCGACCAAGTTTCAGCAGATTCAGCCCAGTGGTTCTGATTTTATACGCTGTGCCTAGCTTTTATTGAGTATAAGTACTATTACTCACTGATTTATGCATATGAGCTTGGCTGTTTTCGAACAAAACCTGAGGTTTTGTCATAGCAAGCTCATTGTGTCATGAAGTGTCTTTTCGCCATCCGGCGTCCGCCATGCTAAAACCTTAACATGAACCCATTGTACCCACATATTTTTTCGTACCCATTTTTTTCGTACCCAAATATTTTTCGTAATCAAATGTTTTTCGTACCCAAATTTTTTTGTACCCATTTTTTTCCTACCAAATTTTTTTTTCGTACCCATTTTTTTCGTACCCAAATTTTTTCGTACCCAATTTTTTTTTTCGTACCCATTTATTTCGTACCCAAATTTTTTTCGTACCCAATTTTTTTTCGTACCCACATGTTTTCGTACCCAAATTTTTTTTCATACCCTTTTTTTGTACCCAAACTTTTTCGTACCCACTCTTTTTTGTACCCACTCTTTTTTTTTAACCCAAAATTTTTCGTACCCAATTTTTTTCGTACCCAAATTTTTTTCGTTCCCATTTTTTTTACTACCCAAATTTTTCGGACCCAAATATTTTCATACCCAATTATTTTTTGGTTCCCATTTTTTTCGTACCCAATTTTTTTCGTATCCAAACGTTTTCGTACCCACATTTGTATATTCTTACCCATTTATTTTTTTTCGTACCCAAATGTTTTTCGTACCCAATTTTTTGGTCGAAATAATCGGTTTTCAATTTGATTTGATCTCCCCACTCATTCCATCCCGCGAAACCCTTAAGGTGTCGCAACTCTGGTATGGAATGAGTGATGTATTGGACGTCATCATTGATGACGTTCATTCAAACGAATGATAAAGGGGGCTAAGTTTCATTAAGTTGAGGCATATAGTCGCGATTTGAGCGCCTTGAAAACTGGTCGGTAACTTTTGCTGAAATTTGACATGAATATGGACAAGAATGCGATCTACCTGTTGGCGTAGGCGTTATACCTGGGGAAAATCTAGTTTTTTTATTAAATCACGAAAAAGTTTCGCAAGTTTGACAAAACCGGAATTACAAAATGCGCTATGTGGATATACCGAATTCCTACCGAAATCCCCGAAATCAAACTTTGATATAAAACAATATTTCATTAGTGATTTCAGTGTATTTCGCAACAATCTATATTAAAATACGCAGTTTTTCGATAAATAAAACAATATTAATGGGGATTTCGTGGGATCTCGGGTATTCCTGGGGATTTTGGTAATTGCGGGAATGTCGGTATTTTTTCACACCCGTCAAAATGGCCGACTTCTACAGAAAGAACGCTTAAAAAAGTATTTACAAAATAACATTATCACAAACGATGTAAAGTGAACGCTACTTATCCGTTTTGTAGATAAGTATACGATCCATTGGAAAACACTAACATTTGACATAAAAAAACGCCAGTGGATATGGAAATCTTCAGCTTTCGAAATAGCAGACGGCGTCGACCAATGGCTGCGAAAAGAACGCGAGAAAGTATTAACACAATAACATAATTCAAAATGATGTAAAGTGAACGCTAATTCGCTGTTTTGTAGATAAATATACGATCTATTGAAAAACCATAACATTTGACATAAAAACACCCGTGGATATGGAAATCTTCTGCGTAACGAAATAGCAGACATCACACGGCGTCTCATCTGACTGAGTCTACGCTGTTTGCCAAGGCCGATAGTATAATGAATGGAAATGCACAAACTCAGTAACTGGCAAGCATATATGCATAAGTAGGTTGTTTCGTGATTATTTACAAACGACTACATAATTCTTTTGGTTCAGCCAGTGCAACTTAACAGAAATAAGTATAAAAAGTTTCTACACCTGACAACAATATGCCAACTTAATACAAGGTAAGTTGTTTACATTATTTAAAATATTGCAAGCTTAAGTATAGAACAATAAACAGCTGGTACAATGTAATGTCATCGTTTTAATTTAATAAGCCCGTGGTTAATTACCCTTTTTAATCTATGGATCAATGCATCTCTTAACACCTTCAATTGACTTGTTTATGAAAAATATACACCCTCAGTGCATGTTATCCCATACACCATCACTCACTTACTAAGGCTCGATTGGTACTAAGGCTCGATTGGTCATTCTCGGCTCAGGTACTTCTTACAGGTACATGTACCCCGGGTACTCTTAACTTTACTTACATGTACCCCGGGTACGGTAAATAAACTTAAACATACCCGCAAATATTAGTTTGTATCCGAGTTGTATATCCGCCACAAATCCGATGTTAAACATGCTACAGATTAACGTAAAACAATATTGTTTACCTTAAACAACCTTTTTTTTTTAAATCTGCATCAACATGCTTTTTAGTATGAGTGTTGAGAGGACGCCGTAGGAATAAGCAAGTAATCAAGAATACGTCTCTGTTTCTGCTTTTATTTCCTTCATGTATAATGATGATAAGGATTGACGACTAACATTGACGACAATGATCACAAACATTTACGACTAACACTGACAACAAGCATTGGCGACTAGATGTAACATTGACGATTCTCTACAATAATGAAATTAACAATAAAAAATGAATAATAAGATTATAGTACAACAGATATGCTTTTCAAAGTATAATATAATAGCATACACTCATTAGAATAAGAGGTTTCATAAATAACAATTTGAAACATTTTCAATCAATATCGAAGTATCTTATACAATATTTATTACACAGCATGAATTAATTGTTAAAACATAATATAAATACCGAATATGGTGTTCCCCATTTAACGGACCTCGCAAACCAAATAATGTTTCTTTTAAAAAAATCTATGGCGTTAAAAAGTGAACGTGCAACGTTGCGGAAAATATTATACTTGACGACGTCATACATGATGCGACTTTAAACAATTTAAGATTTAAAATTAAATCACATTAATGATTTTAACAATTAGTTTTGATAATATAAATGCCATTTAACAGAAAATTGACATAAATGTGAACATAATTAATTTTTACAACATAGCCGACAACAACCGATTTAGTGTTAAAATTCCCCAGTATGTTTTAGTAAATTTACCGTACCCAGGGTTTGGGCCTTACTAACTGTATTATTATTATATCTCACCGACTACCTTTACCTTGTTGTGTTTATCAACCTGAAATTTATGTAAATTCCGGCTTTCTTTACTTTTATTTTTCATTCATTTGATTACACAATTGTTGACGTATCTCGTGGAAAATTATTTGAATCTTTGGATTTAATGACGACAAGCTGGAAGTGTCAATTTATTTTAAAAACGAATCTAAAGATGTATGTACATGTAAGTATTGTGTGTTTGTCATGCATAATTAAGTGTTTTCCAGAAAAAATTGAGTAGCCCAGTTATATGGCCGGCAACTATGCAGTAAAACGAAAGCATTTGTGACATTTACTTGATATATTTGGGAAAAGTAGCCGGCATCAAGAGTAAATGTAACCGGCAAAATCACTGGCTGCCGGTATTTAAGTTAAGAGAACACTGATAATAGTAAATAAACTGAATCTCTACGACAGGATTACAGCTTTGTAAAATTGTTTTTTGGGTGATAATGGTTAGCAATTCATACAAATGTTATTAAAAAATATTGTGGGTTTAAAATTCATTTTGAGAATGGGATGGAAGAACAGAAAATGAAAGGGTATACAGGGATGAATATTAGTGGTTTCCCGTGAGCCCAGGGCAAGTAGTTTTGGCCTGGACAACTCAATTTCCAAAGTTGATAGTCCGGCGGGCAACTTGTTTTGTTTTTTAAAAGCTTAAAACAATTCAGTGCAATAAAAATTGAATAACAATTGACCACCATGGATCAATACTAGTTAAATAACATTCATTATTAGGAATAGGAATGATTAAATTCAGACTCATAATAAAACATCATTCATTGAGAAGTGCAATGTCAGCAAATTTATTTAATTATCTATTATTTTATTAAAAGAAAGTATAATATACACATGTACATAATTCTGGGCTGGTTATTATTCTTTATCTGGGCAACCAACATACTAAAGATGGTTGTCAGTGCGGGCAACCAATAGTAATAAGTTAGTTTTAATCAATGAATATCTTTGTAACTTTATTGTTATAAGCATTGCATTAAAGTTGTGATTTAGGTAAGCTTGTTATTTATAGTAAATTTACTTTTTAGCTCGACTATTATATATGAAATATATATAGAGGAGCTATCCTACTCAACCCGGCATCGGCATAAGTGTGCAAATGTTATAGTTTGCGTACCATCCCAAATATTTCCTATGTCCCTTGACATATTGCTTCCATATTTTGCATACGTGTTAACCAACATGACCCCAACCTAAAAACAAGAGCAGACAACTGTATCACTTGCATTTTGTAAGAATTATGACCCTTGTTCCAGTAGAATATGCATATTATTTATAAATCTACAGTGTTTGAAATTTGCACTAGCCCGGGGCTAGTTGATCTCGTTTTGGGCTACTGAATTTCCATGGGTACCAGCCCGATTGGGCTATTGATTTTTCAAACTTTTGAAATAAAAAATGCTCAAAAATATTATTTCATCCATCGCTTGAACCATATCTCTTGCGTTTATTTAGCGTCGTATCGCGTTTCCTCACCCTTCCGATTATGTTGACATGACGAGAGTTTGAATGACAAATTTTTTTTTGATACTGTGCGAATAAAATGCGGATCTACCCAGGTTGTTCAATTTGCTGTACTTTCAGCAAACCATACAAGTCTACAAATGTTTTTAATGTCCCCCATCTTGGATTTGTAATGACTATTGACAAATCAACGCATTGAACTATCATATTTTAATAGAATATGTCAACCAAATTATATATTGATTGCGTAGTTGCTTGGTTACTTTTTACTGGTTTTCAGTTTAGGCAGTTTAACGATATGCATATTTTATTTCACGTGCAAAGACTTATATTGATATGTTTTTGGACAGTTGTTTCCGGATACGGTATTATCTGTCGATTTTAATTTATTTTCGACTTTCTTGATAAAAAAATATCTAGAATGATGAATACACATGCGATTTTACGGATGGTCTGGTTGAATTTTTTTACATTGTACTCACCAGAATTGGACCTAGAAAGACTATAAAAAAGAACAATAAGCTAGGGGGAGGAGACACTGCCCTCTATTCGCTTTATCATACGGCCTCAGACTTTAGGCTTAATGTTTCGGATTTCTAATTTGGGACAATTGACATCTAAAATTATTTACAGATTGGATAAAAAAACCTTTGCTTCTTGACTGCATGTTAGGTATTGATTGACGAATATCGTCATACATAAATATTATAATCGTATTGTGAATTGAAATATATAATAACATTCCTGCTAATTGGGATCAACTGTTAGTTGCAATCCTCATCATTACACCCTACCTGCAATAAAAACTATCCAGAACCGTCAAAAATATAAACTTATTTTAAAAACTTGTGATAAACAGTTCGGGCTAGTAAACTTTGGTTCGGGATAGTGAAAAAATCCATCTGGTAGCCCGAACGGGCTAGTGGTTTAAAAGTGAAATTCGCACACTGACTTTATGTTAAATTGTGCGTAACACCCCAAATATTTCCTATATCCCTTGATATATTGCTTTCATATCTTGAATAATGTTAACGTGCATATTTTTATTAACGTCTTTTTTATGTAGTGTACATATTTTTCGGATTTCGGACAGTTCATTCATCGAGTATTATTGTTGTGGTTTTGTGAGTACTCTTCATGTAAAATACTGCTGTTTAGATGTTCAGTTTTAGTCGTATATCAGGATTCAATACCTATACCTTAGTGAAAATGGCATCGGAAGAAACATTTGTTCATTGCATTAGATAGAATTAAACATTATTATTATCTATCTATTATTGTTTATTGCAGTTCAGTAATATTCTGTCTATAAATGATTTCAACATGATATAATTATAAATCATGGCAGGCTAGGAAATGTGTATATACATGTATGAAGCAAAAATTAAAAATAGACAGTTCATTTTTTTCCCATTTACATGTATGTATATTTATCTATGTAGACATCTTTTGTGGTAAACAGTTATGCAACATGTCGGAAAACGCCCAGGACAAATATATCGACATAATGATTTTTTCACTTATGTGGGTGTATGTTGGCTCCACTTCACACGATACAGTCATTGTAGTTTAATTGAAAAATGCATCTTACAATGTGAGATGAGTTCTGGGTTCAAGCCCCAGCAGTGGCCTATCAAGTGTGAAATACGGAGCCATTATCATTAAATATACACAGTTCTTTCTTTAAAAATACAATTAAATATAAGGAATAATGTTAAAGGGGCATTGCTGCTTAGCTATTTTTGACATTGAATAACAGGGTTTATATACACCTCAAGGATAAATGCTTCTAAATTTGTAAAAAAACAAACCAGTCGAAGAGTGCAGAATATTAAACATTTGCAACTTTCTGATGTCTAAAATGTCTTAAATGCCACTTTAAGTTTTGTTTTTTTTTGTACAAAATGACCCATTTGTGCTGTCCATTATCGGTTAATGTTTTACGCTGTCAGGTCCAGAAGCGCTCATTCTGTAGCTTGTTTGGACCATAATCTATAATGCGACCAAGTTTCAGCAGATTCGGCCCAGTGGTTCTGATTTATACCCTGTGCCTATTGAGTATAAGTACTATTACTCACTGATTTATGCATTATGAGCTCGGGTTTGTCATAGCAAGCTCATTGTGTCATGTCGTGTCTTTTCACCATCCGGCGTCTGCCATGCTAAAAACTTAACATGAACCCATTGTACCACAATTTTTTTTCGTACCCATTTGTTTGTACCCAAATATTTTTCGTACCCAAATGTTTTTCGTACCCAAATGTTTTTTGTACCCATTTTTTTCGTACCAAATTTTTTCGTACCCAATTTTCTTTTTTCGTACCCCAATTTTTTTCGTACCCAATTTTTATTATCGTACCCAAATTGTTTCGTACCCACATGTTTTCGTACCCAATTTTTTTTGTACCCACTTTTTCGTAACCACTTTTTTTGTACCCAAATTTTTTTGTACCAATTTTTTTCCGTACCCAAATTTTTTCGTACCCATTTTTTTCTACCCAATTTTTTTTCGTACCCAAATTTTTTCGTACCCAATCTTTTTATTGCCATTTTTCTTCGTACCAAAATTTTTTTCGTACCCAACTGTTTTTGTACCCAAATTTTTTTATTCGTACCCATTAATTTTTTCGTACCAAATTTTTTTTGTCGAAATAATCGGCTTTCAATTTGATTTGATCTCCCCACTCATTCCATCCCGCGAAACCCTTAAGGTGTCGCAACTATGGTATTTTAAAACCGGTTAATACTCTTATTTAAGGGATGTTGGTTCGATATTAATTTGTTTTTGTTACAAAATATTACGGCATGAAAGTAGACAAAGTGTAACCCAATGGTTCAACAACGACGAGAACAGTTGTTTAAATATGACGTCATTGTGCGAAGGGGGATATGCACTAAATATAACTTTCGAAAGTAATTACTGCTTTCAGTTTGGAGAGGCCATGGCACTGATGCTTTTAAAACGGACATAGGGATACCGTTGAAATGGTAACGTTTCGTTTATTTCATTTCGTTAAAACGTTTAGAAAAATATGATACCCTTACTTACAAGTATTAAATCAATTGAAACAGTTTGAATACAAAACTATGAAAACTAATAAGTTCAGTATTTGTATTTTACACGATTTGAAACGGGTGTACGAACAACGACATTTTTTATATAAAATAGAAACTAATACTTTTGCAGTTATTAGGGTGTTTAAATAAATCCAGACTGTCGAAATTACGACTTGTACATATATATATAGCAACTGTGTTTCACAGATTTATAATAAGATTCAAAATGATGTATGTAAATCACACTGCTAATGAAATTATATTTACTGTGAAACTTAATGTTTTACATATTGAATCTTTTAATTGTTGACATTAATTAAAAAAGTTTCTTCAAACTTATGTTAAGATTGATAAAGGTTCATCATTTCGATGCTCGAATGACCTGATTGATAATTATAAACAACAGCAATGAAAGCACAACACAAAAGAAACAGCATACTTGCAATACTGTTATAGGCATCCGTGCGTTTATATTGTCATAAGCAGTGATTCTTTAATGCTATTTCGAAGAGAAAGTATACCAATGACAAATTTAATGCACATTTTAAAAAGGGAAAGACATTTAAATAATATATTTTTTTAAGTATTTAATGCATTTATATTTTTCCGAGTTTATAAAAGTCAGTGATACATTAGATAAATAAATAAACGTTAAAATATGTTCTAGAATGAAACAATTAAAAATAACTATTTCCACAGAATATAATAATATAATTCAAGTTACTTACCGAAGACTAAACGCGAATTCTGCCGCGCCTATTCTGTTCGACTTTGAAAACATAGTGCCCTAATGCAACAAAAATACAAAAAGTAAACACTATCGCAGATGGAAAAGATGGTCATTGTAGCACTAGCGAATTTAACCTGGTACATGAGCACTGTCCTCTCAAGGCGAGACTGCACAATGACAAGTGTTGCAATATTGAGCTTTATTGCACATTGATGACTAAATCAATATAAAACACATGGTCATAATGGTTCATACACACAATAGGCCACCAGATGAAATGTTAGAGGAAAAAATGTGTCGATCTGTGGATGCCATATTTTGTGTCAATATAGATGAAATTCATAATTTATTTCTCAATACAAAGTTGGAATTGGGTCAAATTTGTCACCAAAACAACGTCAACATGTCAAGTTCTGACAATTATTTATTATATGTTTTGATATTAATGTGTGATCCGAAGTCTTAATTTTTTAAAAATATGTTGTTGAAATATATATATTTATGGCTTATAATAAAAAACAATTACTTTTCAGCCTTAATGCAATCAACACCCTTGCAAGGAAACACCGTAATGATACTTATGTATGAACCATGCAACATACAGTTTTGGGTGTTCTTCCATTGTTTGTTTAACATTGTTGTTTTCAGTATTGAATAAGAAAAACTTCTGAAAAAACAACCGTCAACCTCATATGTAGCTAATTTA